>NC_060959.1:8859615-8877115 GCF_910589235.1 Vespa crabro
TTGAATAGACGGTAGACAGTTTGTTAGGGGTGTGGGTGGGAATGAGATTGGGCAGGTAGCGGGGAGGAGGAGGAGGGAGGAGGAAGGTACGGGTGGGGGTTGACGTTATTCTAGAAAATCCCTTGGGGTTAAGCGAGAGGGTCGTCATGGTGCAGTCGTTGAAGGCGCCACGCGATCGCCACTATCCCTTCGAGATCGTTGTTAATTATTTCTCACTTTTCGTCTAGCATCATACTTCAACAGTCCGAGAGTGAACGCGCACACGTTCACGTTTATATTAACGTTCTCATTGTTCATATGAGTTTTCTTCATCCTTCCAACGTACGCACAGCAACGCAATTACAAATATTTATGATACCGATGAAAAGCAAAGCAAAACCGAACAAAAAAGGAAAAGAAAAGAAAAGAAAAGAAAAGAAAAGAAAAGAAAAGAAAAGAAAAGGAAAAAAAAACGACTTGATTCCCTCCCTTTAAAACATCTTTAAATCAACGATCCTTTCGATCTTCGAATCGCCGAGCTAAGGGTACATATATGATATTAGCATAAAATACATCGTAAAAGTGTACTTACGACGACGAACTTAGGGATCGTAGTTTAACGAAATGTCTAATCACCGTGACATGTCGTCTTACCTGTAACAAAATGAAACGAGAACGTGAATTAATTTAGAATAAATCACGAGCAAAGAAATATTATACGTTTAAAGAACATTCATTTCAATTCTATCGTCTTTTTACGATCTTACATTATAGATCATTTTTATTCGAGTCATTCGTGAAAAATTGTCAACTCAAACGACAATTATCACACTAGGCACAAACATTAACGATCAATCGTTCGTTCGATAATTAATTCGATAATTAATTGTTTCTTTTTTCTTTTCTTTTTTTCTTTTTATCTTTTTTTTCTCTCTTTTTTTTTCTTTTTTTTTCTTCGAAACGATAGCTCATCCATGAGGCCATTTAAAAAGATTCTTCGAAAGGAAAAGGTTGTTGCAAACGTTTAGTAAAAGTAGTCATCGGGGGCCGATCAGAAGCTATAAACAGTTCACGGAGAACGCTCGTATAAGGGGGATTTATTCCCCTCTGAAATCCAAGCGTGTCGGTTGACCTCCAGTGTCCTCTCCTGGTCAGGAGTATAAACGGACCGAACGCGATAAGTGCTTCTATCAATCCGTTCAACCAGATAAGGATTTTGCCATTGATCGTCGGCTTTCACGTTTCTGTCTCTCTCTCTCTCTCTCTCTCTCTCTCTGTCTCTCTCTCTCTCTCTCTCTATCTATCTATCTATCTGTCGTTTCTCGTTTCGCTGCGATTAATGGACAACTATCAACACCCGAAGCGGTAATCAATCACGATTCTCGAAACACTCGGGTCCCGCTAATAGGCGATTTTGTGTTTTCACGCTGACCACTGTCGAAGACTGTTGCGAATCGTTTGTTTCGTCGCTGTTTTTGATTTCTTTCTTTTTTTTTTTTCTTTTGTTTTCTCTTTTTTGTTTTGTTTTGTTTTTTAATGCGTCCGCGCGTGTTCCTTTCTTTTTTTTCTTTTTGTTTTTTTTTTTTTTCGCTTTTCCTTCTTTTTTTGTTTTGTTTTTTTTTTTATTTTCCTTTCCTTTTTTTCTTTTTTGCTTTTAATTCGACGATTCGTGTTGCCTTCCATTGTTGCTCGGTATATCTGATATCAGGTCTCCGTGTATGCGCATGTGTGTGCGTCTTTTTTTTATTTTTTTTTGAAAGATCAATGATCTATATTATCGTTAAACACAAATCTACGATTATCTCTATCTAACTGCCTAGCTGTGAATGGCTGAATGAAAGAAAAAAAAGAAAAAAGAAAAAAAAAAAGAAGGAGAGATGGAAGAAATGAAGGAACGTGCGAGGAAAAGAATCTACGTTTCAAATCCGTACCGACGAATCGGTTCCAACGAAATAAAATCATCTCCTTCGTACATACACATACATATCTATGTATGTATGTATGTATGTATGTATGTATGTATGTACGTACGTACATGCATACGTATGTATATATTCATATCGTTGGTTACATACGTCAACGTCATACATACGTACATAGTACGTCGGATTCGTCCAATTGTTTCAACGTTGTCCGTTACATCGACGTGCGTTCATTTTACATCGGTTCAACGTGGGCGGCTTGCGGTTAACGAAAAAGAGGGGAAAGGATAAAAAAAAGAAAAAAAAAAGCAAAAAAAGCAAAAAAAAAAATGGAAAAAAGGGAAAACGAAGAAATAAAAAGAAAGAAATCCTCCCTTCAACGTTCGACGGGTCGGTTAACGGACGTGCCAATCAACCGTAGGCGTTTAAATCGGATCGATAGACGTTTCAACGCCGATGGGAAGTACAAGTTTGTGTATGTCTATCCATGTGTGTACGAGAGAAAGAGAAAGAGAACGAGAAAGAGAAAGAGATAGAGATAGAGAAAGAGAGAGAGTCCTCGTGTCGAAGAATCAACCCTATAGAAGGGATAGAAGGAGAAAGAGGGTTGTCAGAGAAGGCCTTGGAACGATATCGCATTTTATAGTTCTAATCGGGGATCATAATCGCGGCAAGTTTGTATGCCTGTCTGTTTCCAAGAGTCCCTCCCCCCTACAACCACCTACTCTCTCTTTCTCTTTCTCATTCTATCTCTATCTTTCGACTTCTCCGAGACACCATCGAAGAATGCCTTGGATACTACTCCGTTTTCTTCTCCAAACCCACCACGAAAGACTCAACCACAGGAGTTAACCTGCTCTTCTTGCCCTTAAAAGCCCTCACCTTCGATATCCTACCTCCTCTCTCTTCCTCTTCCTACTCCACATTCCTTCGTATAACCGAGACTAACAAGATTTCGTATATGTAATTGGCCAAGTATTAAATTGCGTATTCCACCGTTGGAACATAGGGGATTGGAGGACGTTGGTACGGGAGGTGCTGGATAATAGCCCTGGGTTGGATCATTTAGTAACATACTGCACTGCCGTCACGGTTAAGTTTCACCGAGGACAGGAAAGACAGAGAGAGAGAGAGAAAGAGAGAGAGAGAGAGAGAGAGAGATATTGAAGGTTGATAGTAGGAAGAGGGAGAATTTCGGTGAAACGAAGAGAAAGGGAAAGTAAGGATTGTCAAAAGACATTCGCTCGTATGTATACGTATGTATTGTATGCATGTATAATGCGTATGTTAGAAAATTGGTTGAAATTTTATATATCCAGGTATATTTATTTAATATGAAAAACGAAGAAAATGAAAAAAAAAAAGAAAGAAAAATAAAAAGAAATAAAAAAATAATAAAAAAAAAAAAAAGAAGTTGTTTGAATTACACGTAAAGCTTGGTAAATATTATGAACCACCGGCGCACACACCTATGGCTTATTTGTGTGATTCATTCTTCTATTCATAATAAACTCCTCCTTCAACGAACGGATATGTATAATAACTGAGATGAGTACCGTGTGACATTAGTTTAACATATGACTCAACCAAATGCGTCAGAGCTTTGTTATGTAGTTGCGGAAAAAGCAAATTCTGATATTATTAATACGTAATACGAGAGATGAGATTATTTTGAAGTACGATATAAAATATAGAAAGGAAGGAAGAAAGAAAAAAAAAAAAAAAATATAGAAAATGAAGGACAATCAGAGCTACGACGAATACGAATTTCAAAAAGAGCTGCTAAAAATTAATTTGGCTTATCGATCTTTCGGTTTGACCCCTCCTCCTTTTATCCTTTCGTAACAGTTTCAGCGTACGCTTTTGGGTATCCGACTATTAGCACTTTTTATTTCCCTATACCATTCCTCCAGCACTCCCTACACCCCTACCCTCGTTACTCTCTCCCTCTCCTCTTCCTCCCCCCCCCTCCTCGCCAATTTGTGACTATCATCCTACCAGCGTCGGACGCCTGTTTTATTCCGATCGTCGGATACAATAGGTCCGAGATAGATAGATAGAGAGATAGATAGAGAAAGAGAGAAAGAGAGAGAGAAAGAGAGAGAAAGAGAGAGAAAGAGAGAGAGAGAGAGAGAGAGAGTGAGAAAGAAAGATAGAGTGAGGTGCGATATGCCGATAACGCTTTACGGATCGATAACGCGAAATATTGTACTAATTTCAAATTTTTCCATTTTATATATATTGTTACAGATACATATTATAGATACTCGTTTGAAATTAATACGAAATATATATATATATATATGTGTGTGTGTGTGTGTGTATGCATGAAGAGAATGCTTCTTAATTATTTGCAGATTCCGTCAGTTTTTATCAATTTTATTAACAAAATTCATATAATAACGTGTGCACATTTAATAAATTCTTTTTTAAGTGAGTTGCGTTGCGTATAAAATTTGAGTTAATTGAAATAATTAAAGAGTACGAAAAGCGGCATCATACATATTTCAAATCGTATGTATAATTATAATATATATATATATATATATATATATATATATATATATATATATGTATTTCGTTATCAATAAATCATTAAAATACTTTTAAATGTAATATCATTAAAATGACATCGAAGTAGATAATTAAGATAATAAAGAAAAACCACGAACTTTCATTTATTGACAAAAATAAAAAGAAAGACTAAAGATATTTTTTATTTTAATGAATGTTTTAAATACATATAGATCCTATAGTATATAAAATATTATATTCTATACGTAGATATTTATATTAGTTTCTTTTAAGAAGAACTTCTTCAAAGAGTGAAAGAACTTTTATATTGAGAGTTTTCCTAAGATTCAGAACGAAACACCTTGCAAGTGGTGACCCAAGGGGTCGTCTATGGGTCTCCACGGAGTGATCTTTCGAATAGTGGCAATCTCCCTAGGACGTCACGGTCGGCCAATAAACGCCAAAATCACTAAGCTAACTAGTTCGGCCGAGAGCAAGGCTTGTCGTCATTTCCCCAAACCCTTTCTTCTCTCTCTCTCTCTCTCTCTCTTTCGTCTATTTCTCTCTTATACTTGCACCTTACCACAGCGATGCTCCTTACGCGAAATTCACCTCGGCCAAAAGCCGAGACTCTTCGTAGAAGGGTGTTGTAGTAACGTTAGGGTTCTGTAGGAAGATAGTAGTAACGAAGGAGAGTGGGAGGAAATCGGCAGAAGGCTACGATCTTCATCCCACCCAACTCGTTCGTGAGCATTTAATTAAGCTAAGAGCGTCGCCACGATCACGCCCGCTGGTGCTACGATTTTCGAAGACCGACTCGCTCCATGTCACTTCGGATTGGATTGCCAGTTCTCTCCCTCACTTACTCTTTCTCTCTCTCACTCTCTCTCTCTCTCTCTATCTATCTATCTATCTATCTCTCTTACTCCCTCTTTTCATGTTGCAGACTTGGTCGGTAATTTTCAAGGAAACCGCCGTTATTCGTACGCCAAGATCTACCACTTTCTGTTTCTTCTTCTTCTTCTTCTTCCTCTTCTTCTTCTCTTCGTCTCTTACTCGATTATTAATTGTATATACGACAAGTAGATACGATAATTCAAGAAATCAGATTAAATTTGACGAGTAGGAAGGTTGTAAAATAAGACAAAATTCAGACACTAGTGTTGTTTCACGGTGAGTCGGCACTGATCCTGATAAGTCGTCGTGAAACATTGTTTTTCACAATCTCCGCAAAGTCGATACTGTAACTGAGAGGGTAAAAGGGGAATGAGAAGCAAAAAATATTGCGCACAGCCAGATGCCAGTTTCGAAGGAAACTTTTCGACTCTGATCCTTGACTTGTATCTTTCTCTCTCTCTCTCTCTCTCTCTCTTTCTTTCTTTCTCTCTTCTTCTCTTTCGCATGTCTTACGAGAAAAGTATCTTGGCAAACAAAGCTATTTATTAGCGTAATAACCCGCGGAAAACTTTTTCCCGGTTATGCCACGTCGTATTTGATCTCCAATACTTTCCCCTACCTTCCTATCCTTCCTAACAATCGGACGAGAATTCTTTCTCGAAAACGTTACTACGTAAACTCACTCCAACCTACCCCATCTAACCTCCGCCCTGCCCCCAGCCTCCCAATCCAGTCCTATCTCCTCCTTGTTACTCTCTATTCGACGAAACACACGTCTTATAGGTCATCATCCTGTCAGTCGTATTATAACCTAACGTTACCATAAATTTCTTCGCTTTGCAAACGAGCCAACTTTGTATTTGTATTTGTGTTTTAAAGGGCAGTCCGTACGAGTAAAAGCAGAATAAATTTATTCGTCTCTCCTCACTTACTATTTTCTCTCTCTCTCTCTCTCGTTCTCTTTCTTTCTTTTTCTATCTTATAAGACCGTTCGCATAGAGACGCGCTTAATGCACGCGCGACGTACAAGTGCCCGCTATAACGAGGATCAACAAGCGAGCCCGAGAAATCCACGCCTTACGGAATACATCACAAGCCGTATTTACACTCGCGTATTCACACTGTAATAGCAGCCGCTACGGTGATGCTCCTTCTCTTCTTCTCTCTCTCTCTCTCTCTCTCTCCTCTCTCTTTCTCTTTCTCACGAACTCGCGAACACTCGTAATTCTACGATGTTTGTTTCCGTCGTTGGCTTTCAGAGCAACCCTCGTTCTCTGTGCAGGTAGAAGGGGTGGTACACGGTAGTGGCATGCTTCCAAACCTTCCTCATCCTTCAGTTTTCCTTCCTTCCTTCCTTCCTTCCTTCCTTCCTTCCTTCTCTCTCTCTCTCTCTCTCTCTCTCTCTCTCTCTCTGTGTTATCTATCTTTAAGTTGCCTCCGTATAATTTCCAGATCGAGCGTCCTGACTTCGACTCCACGATTGAAATTCATCTTTATTTTTCGAGCCTTTTGTCTGATTATATCTCGTTATTTCAAGTACACCACTTATCTCAACTAACTTAAATTCAATTTATTTATTTATATGATATAATATATACATATATAATTTTTTCTTCCTTTTAATTTTATCTTTATAACAACGTAGATATTATATCATAATGATAAAATTTATATTTTCCTTTCTTTCTCTTCCTTTTAATCCTTTCGCGTTCCTTTCTTTCCTTCTTCTTCTTCTTCTTCTTCTCCTTTTTCTTTTTCTTTACCTGAGATACACGAAATTTCTATTTTTCTCTCTCTCTTTCTCTCTTCCCCCTCTTTTTTTCTTCCTTTGACCACGTGCGAACCCGAAGTAAATGCTGCACGTTGAAGGGACACCCGCGGGCAATCATGCGCGTTGTGTAACTAGCCTTTTAATTAGTAACGCTTAAAAATTTAGCGCCAGGACGAAATACATTCGAGCTTCTCAAAATTATGCGCGGTTGCTGCAACCCCTGCGAGAGACTCTCTCTCTTTCTCTCTCCTTTTGTTGCTGCTTGTCGGAACACCCATTGTATTCGTGGCTACCGTTACCTAATATTTATCGACTAGAAACTAACGAGAATGCAATCGTGGATTTGAACAAGTTTTCTCCTGCGAAACTTTTCGTTAAAAAAGTAAGAGTAGAAAAGAACAAAATAAAATAAATGAAACAAAACAAAGCTTTATTGAAAACAACGTAGGACAATAATAAATTGTCGATAAAGTAAAAAATCTGAAATGGCAAGGAAAATTTTTCTCCTTGAAATATGTTCTTCTCTTCTATGATTTCTTTCCTAGAAAGTCAACCCTGAAAATTTCGAAGTACCTCTGACTTAATGCCAGCGCGGTCTATCGTATTTTATTATTTTTGCAAGAGAGAAAAGGAGAAAGAGAGAGAGAGAGAGAGAGAGAGAGAGAGAGAGAGAGAGAAAGAGAGAGAAAGAGAGCACCGTGATATTATTCTTTGAAAAAGTACGCGAGACTAGTACGGTGCTCTTGGGCGAGAAGAGTTTTCCGCCATACTCTCGAAGAGAGCAGTAGATTTCACGTATCTCCGGCATAATGCGCACGGTGATACATTAACAAAGTTTCGCGGCGCGGCGAGCGCATTTTTCCAAGGGAAATAACTCCGTGGTCGGCCGACCGTATTCCCTTCCCTTTGACCATAACGTTTTTCCCTCCAAGTGAGCGCATAATATTGAATATAATGTACGCTGGTTTCGTATTATTTACACGCCAACTTCAATTCATAAAAACTCTACAAAGAGTGTTGGATTTAACTAATTTTTCGTAGCGAGTATTCGGTACTATACAGAGAAAGAGAATGAGAGAGAGAGAGAGAGAGAGAGAGAGGGGAAGAGATAGAGAGAGAGAGAGAGAGAGAGAGAGAGAAGGGGTGGCGGTACCCGTTACTATTCACGTGCATTCCTCTAACGCATCGCGTATACATCGCGTATGTGAAATAAAATGACATGGTACCGTGCCCGTCGAAATAGAAATAATAAAAATGTTATATCTGGCTAACGGAACGTGCATAATTTCGTGTAGACCGAGAAATGGGGCTAGGTCGAGAAATTTCGTTACGTTATTTTTCATAATATGAATGCTCCTGTGTATCTGCGAATTCAATGAGAATTTCATTTTCACAGAGGGACGAGGGGATAATAAAAAGAGAGAAAAAGAAAGAGAGAGAGAGAGAGAGAGAGAGAGAGAGAGGAGACAAGTAAAAGAAAGTGAAAGAGAAATAAAAAGGGGGAGAGAGAGAGAGAGAGAGAGAGAAAAAAAAGACAAAGGAAGAAAGTCTTGCGAAAGAACTTTGTTTCTCGATTCGACCGATTTCCGATGAAAGAGTGGTAAAGCTGAGGGTGGAAGAGAGCAAAGAATAAGTGTGTATGTGTGTGTGTGTGTGTGAGGATGTATATATGTATGAGAAACAGAGAACGATGGATAGGCGTCGGAATCGATTCTTCCACTCCCACGACCGTGACGGCGACCTAACGGAGATCCCCGTGCAATATTGGATTTATTCAAGCCTACGCTCGAAGTTGCGCCCTAAATAAAAAGGGTTGTCACTTCGTGCCACCACTCTTTCTCTCCCTCTCCCGCTCTTTCTCTTTACTTCCCTCCTCTTACCAAGTTCTGCCTAGAATTTTGACAGTCGGGCAAAAATATTCGGAGACATTATTAAATACGATTATTCGAGGGGAAAAGGGTGACCGAAAGAACAAGACTATGAGAAAGAGAGAGAAAGAAAGGGGGGGAGGGGGTGTGTGAGGGTAGGTGGTATAGAAAAAAAAGAAAATGAGGAAATGGGCGTGGTGAAGTCACGTTAAAGTAAAAAAGTTGTGGTGGGGACGATCAGAGTACGGTATGCGAGCATCGAACGTACCAAGAAGAAACGAGCAAGACGCGAGACGAAGCTGAAAGGGTACTAGCTAAAGCTATCGGGGAAGAGAGAAAGAGAGAGAGAGAAAGAGAGAGAGAGAGGGATGAAAGGAACGTCAGAGGTCGAGCCCTTCTCAGCCTGGTCGAGCCTGACTCGGCTCTCAAACTTTGATACGATTAAGACGGAACGAATTAATCTTCATCCCTCCCGAGCACCGCCTGCTGGCAGCCGCAAGGGTAAGAGAGAGAGAGAGAGAGAGAGAGAGAGAGAGAGAGAAATTTAAAAAAGAGAGAAGAAGCTAAGGGAAAAAGAAAAAAGGAAAAAGGGGTGAGCGATAGCCGAAGCAGAAAGAGAAGCGTGGACGAGGTGGCGACTAAGGGTTCGCTTCCTCGAACCGAGAATATACCCTCTTCACTTCGAAGAGGCAAAGGTGACGTTAATTAGAAAGCCGAGTTTCCGATTCTGACGGGAGTCCCGCTCGATCGTTCTCACACCTTCCTGGATGGCAAAGAGAATGACTACGACAAATTCTAATTCGCAATTTCGATTTTAACGCGGTATATATATATATATATATATGTATCTAAAGGTTTTGAGACTGCCGCAATATAAGAAAAAAAAAAGAAAAGTAAAAAAGAAAACAGAACGACAAAGAGAAAACTAAAAAAAAATATATATATATATATACATATATAAACAGAGATTGAATCGAATCGAATTAATCTGGCGTGAAGGGTTTATTAAAAAAAGAAAGAAGAAAAAAAAAAAGAAAAAAAAAGAAAAAAAAAGAAAAAATAAGAACGCAAAAAAAATTTAATAATAATCAGCTTAGATCGGGCCAATCATGATTGCAAACAGATATAATTATCGGATGTGCTTAATCATCTACTTAAAACAGATTTTCCAATAAACCGAAAATGGCCGATTGAAATCGCATACGCGCACTCACTTACCACTCCAATGCCAACGCTTCCCCTCCTTCCCCGTCTTTAACATCCCCCACGTTAGCTCTCATTGCCGATAGGTAAGAAGGGCAAAGATAGGATCTACACGGCGTTTATTCGATATCGCTAAAAGGGACGAGGCCGAGCGGCAGTCGGTCTCGGAGAAAGGGTAGTTTGAACTATGAACGGCACGGTCAGCAGCGGTCTACCGGCCGTTTTTAATCCCATTGTGAACATGGCTTAATCGAGAAACCATTAGCTTGGTTTGCTGCGCGAGCTAGAATGTCTGGAAGGGTAGGGCCACTCTTACGGTGGATGGGGGTGGACGAGGGCCACGTACAGCGTACCGTTACGTGAAAGAGGAGTGATAGAGATAGAGATAGAAAGAGAGAGAGAGAGAGAGATAGGGAGAGAACAAATCGTTATCTCGTTCCTTCTTCTTCGGAGGAGGAGGATGCCCATCCGGTCTATTACGCGTCTTTTTTTCTTCAATCTCGTTCCTACTTTTGGAATCGATCGCATATGTCTGGCTAGATAAAAGCCTTATCGTGGGAAAGAAGAATTAAAGAAAAGGAAAAATAAAATAAAATAAAATAAATAAATAAAAAAATTAAAAAAGAAGAAAAAGAAAAAGAGAAAGAAAGGAAAAATAAAGGAAAGTAAAAAAAAAAAATAAGAAAAAGCAATGCCCGTTTTATTGAACTACATATCCAGATGTGCGATCTGCAAAATAAAAGAGTCGCGCACACATCGACGTGACTGACGAGAAGTTCCTACAAAACGAGAAAGAGAGAGAGAGAGAGAGAGAGAGAGAGAGAGACAGAAAGAGAAACGTGATTTTCGCGGATCCACGCACAGGCCACGGTAGAATCCTCTTAACTGCTTCAATCTTCCAGCACGTAAAACCCAAATGTTCCTCCCTTTTCCTCTTCCTCCCAATGGACCGTAGCACAACGCTGCGGAGAAGTCACGGAAAAGAGAGATAGAGAAAAACGAGAATTAGAGAGAGAGAGAGAGAGAGAGAGAGAGAGAGAGAGAGACAGAGAGGAAGAGTAGGGTGACGACGGTGGTGTGATGGTGATAGTAGTAGCAGAGGTTGAATTCGCTGATCGGATGGTATTTAGCAATAAAGTTCGATTCCCCACGTCAGGCCACGGCTACGGATGGACGGAAAGAAGCAGCCCCTGATTTCGTCGGGGTTGCGAAAATTACAGCTCCCAGAGCGGCCGGTAGTAGCCAGGAACCCAGGCATACAGGCAGCCAGGCAGGCAATGTCGGAAGTGCCAGCATTTAAGCATCGGCCCGTGGTTGCGTCGGCGAGAAGCGTCGTTACTATCGTTTCTAGTGGAAGAAGAAGAAGAAAAAAAAAAAAAAAAAGAAAAAAAAAATACAGTCGGTTTAGGTAGTAATCGAGAAAAAGGAAAAGCCAATGGAAAAAGAGTAGGAACAACGTCTCGACTTCGACGAGATTCTTCGACGAGAATTGAAAAGAGAAGAGAAAAGAAAAGAAAAAAGAAAAAGGAAAAGAAAAAAAAAAAGGAATAACGAGAAAAGACATATCGGAAGTTCGATGAGATCAAACAAATTCGCGGTATGCATTGGTTCACCCCTTCTACTATAAACTTCCCTGATTTCACTTATCTCAATGTCCAAGGAAGCATACGGAAATGTCTCCAAACAAAAGCCTCCGGGCCCTACCCCCACTGTCATTTTCGTTCTTTCGTTCAAATCGACGTATTCCTCCTTCAATTCGTCTTAAAATAAAGTCACCCCGATCCACCCACTTCCACCCCTTTTCCGCGAAGCGAATTCCGTCGGCACTCTATTTACTCAATTGACTTCGCTCGCTGACGATTGGGGATACGTAGAGAGAAAGAGTGAAAGAGAGAGAGAGAGAGAGAGAGAGAGAGAGAGAGAGAGAGAGAGAGAGAGAGAGAGAAAGAGAAAGCCATGAAGCAGAAGGAAAAGTATGGAATATTTAGCGTTCACTGAGCTATAAAAGCAATTATATAGGACTCATTGTTTGGCGAGAGAGTGCGCCTACGCGATACGGTATCGAAAGGTCGGAGGTAACGGTGTTTCGATAGACGAGGACGGAGGTATGGAGTAGGTGGGTGGTAGGAGAACTCGGGGTTCTAGAACCGAATTCATAGGGTGGAAGCATCGGTCCAATGAAAATCAGAAGTACGGTGCAATAAATACGCCGGAGTCGATTCCACCCCTTCACCTCTAGCACCCTCTGCCGTTACCTGTGCCAATTCGAAAGTCACTCACCCTACCGATTCTAAAATCGCTTCGTTCGGACGCTTCCAACACGCGATAAAGGATTTCGCAGCGTAGCTATCGCACGATACTCTACTTCCTTTCGTTTCTCTTCTTCGACAAATAAAATCGAATCGATTATTATCGAAATATCGCGTGATTCCAACTATCAAAGTTTCTATGCGATAACGATTACGAGTTACGGAGTTACTCGGGGATAATATCTCGAGATAACGAATTGTAAATGAGAAAAGCTTGACTACGAAGAAAAAGGTAGGAATACAGGGAGAAGGGAGAGGGGTGGGGGAGGGGGAGGAAGGGAAGGCGGCGGAAGAAGGAATGGAGGAAGGAGAGGAAAAAAAAGCAGACTGGAAAGTAACGCTCGAGAAACGAGACGGACGAGATCGAGAAGTGAGACGGTGGAAAAGAAGGGGGGAGGAAGAAGGGGGTTGGAAAGGAGGAAGAAAAGGAGGGGGAATAAAGGAGCGTAGGAGAAAGAGAGAGAAAGGGAGAGAGAGAGAGAGAGAGAGGCAGACTGTAAGAAGAAACCAGAAGAGGACAGAAACAGAATGAGAGAGAGAGAGAGAGAGAGAGAGAGAGAGAGAGAGAGAGAGAGAGAGAGAGAGAGAGACCGTTCTAATATAAATGTCCCAGGCGAAAGGCGGAATGGAGACATTCGCTAATTAAAAAACTTGAAAAATTAATACACATTTCTCTCGTAGCACGGAGGTTGCGTCTTACTCCTCCCTTAATCTTTAGTATATCTGATTGGCCATCTGTTCCCAGCCATTTCGAAGCTGACTCCGCTTAAATCCTCCCGGACGAGGACGTTCTCCCTCGGCACAGGGTCTCTATCTCTCTCTCCCCCCGCCCCCCCCCCCTCTCTCTCTCTCTCGTTATTTCGCTCTCTACTACATCTTGTTGCTTGTACCTAATTAAGTAACACTCGTGATCAAATTCGTCGATGTTTTATTAACGATCAATTCGATACTCTGACATTCCATCGATCATTCAACTTATTCATTTTCTCATCCGTGTTGTTGTTGTTATTATCATTATCATTATCATTATTATTATTATTATTATTATTATTATTATTATGATGCTCTCGATATATATATATCGAATGAGAAATGATCCTTTTTAATTGCTTATTTAATTAAGCGTTAGCGAACTGATATATTAATATTTCAAGTCGATGACTTAAAATTATT
This sequence comes from Vespa crabro, assembly GCF_910589235.1. Classification (NCBI taxonomy): domain Eukaryota; kingdom Metazoa; phylum Arthropoda; class Insecta; order Hymenoptera; family Vespidae; genus Vespa; species Vespa crabro. The sequence goes on from NC_060959.1 coordinate 8,873,252, forward strand.
ATATACAATCGACCGATTTACATATACATATATATATATATATATATATATATATATATATATGTACATGTATGTATATATATGTATGTGTAAGTACATACGATATATCCTTCTTGCTACTTGCGAGACTCGATCCCAGAGGTCGAAGTATCGTTTAACGTGGATAAGCATCGCGATGCTCCAGAGAGATTCTCGAAAGATAGAATCTGGGAAGACGTTCCTCGATAAGCAAATCCTGCCGGTGGGTCTTTTGACGGAAGGGTTGGATAGGATGAAATGGGGACATAAAAAGAAATAGAATAAGGGACAGAGATTGCGAAGTAAACGGATCCGTCTACCAAACTCGCTGCTTGCACTGGCTATATCATTATCAACAATTCAATAGAGTTTAACTTATTTATGTCCCGTTAAATGCTGGGACTAATTAGATGGCGGCATAAAGATCTCTCTCTCTCTCACACGCACACACACACACACACACACACACACTCTCTCTCTCTCTCTCTCTCTTTTGGTACTCTCGATGGGATAGGTCTTTTCGTTCTCTCTCTCTCTCTCTCTCTCTCTCTCTCTCTCTCTTTCTTTCTCGCTACACTCCTCCAAGTTGTTCGAGCTAACGCCTCGTGGGATGTAACGCAGGAGGCGGGAGAGAGTTATAAGGCATGGTAGTGGAAGAAAGAGAAGGTGGAAGGGAAGTAGAGGAAGCTAGAGCAAGCTCCCATAACCAGCGAGGAGACAGACAATGGCAAAGAATGGGCCAGAGTCTCTCTGAATAGGCCTCAAGACACTGAACGCTATAATGCGAAAGACTCCATTGTGAGGCGGGCAGTTAAGTGCTCCTGTCTGGTCTCCAAAACGAAGTGGGCTCAATTCTCTCTCTCTCTCTCTCTCTCTTTATCTTCTTCTTCCTTTCCTGGCTTTCCTCTTCTTCGTCTTTGGCTTTTACCTGGCGCTATCATCGTCACCTTTTCCTCGAAGAATTCGTAGGAAGAAAATGGACATTAAGAGATATTACAGCAGCCACACTGAGATTGCACGGATTATGGCGTTCGTTCCTTAGAAACTGCTTCTTAATTAATTTCATGCTCGATCGATTTTCATCGTCGTTCGAAATTTCTTTTTTCTTTTATTTTCTTTCCATTTTTTTCTTTCTTTTTTTCCTTCCTCCTCCTACTCCTTCTCCATCTTCATTTATATTATATTTCTCTTTGCTTATGATGAAACAGAGAAATTGATATACCACTAAAGTAAAGAACAGTAAAGAGTACTTTGAAAGTTTTGGGTGTCTTAAACGACAAAGATGATGCCTGATCGAGACACGGTTTCGAGAAGGAAAATGATAAATCGTTTAATTCTTTTCACACGAGCCATTCGGACGGAAGTAAAAGGGATTTAAGATCCTTTAAGTCTGCCCAAGAAGAGAGTCCCCTTTTCTTTCTTTCTTTCTTTCTTTCTTTCTATCTTTCTTATTTTTCTTTTTTCTTTGTCATCATCATCATCATTATCCAAAGAAAAGTTTTATTTAATTCAAAAGTAAAGTTTATGCTAATGTAAGAAATAGTATCTAATAGCGATTCGATCAGATCTAATTTAAGTGTATGACATAGAATTGTATATCTTACATATAAACATTCACAAACATATGTAACGATTCAAGTGTCATGCGATATAAAAAGATTAACTTAATTATTCTTTCATGAGTTTTCGATTATGCGAAACGCTTAATTATCATTTGCTAATAAATAATGTATTTCTTGTAGTATAACCAACAATAAGACTCTTATGTTAGGCTAAAACATAAAAGAGTCTTTACAAAGAGGTTCACGGAACAAACGATGACACGGTCTATGTACTAGCGTCTAACGCTAAGCACCTCCTTCTTTTCCTCTCTTCTATTTCTTTCTCTCTCTCTCTCTCTCTCTCTCTCTCTCTCTCTCTCTCTTTCTCCCTCTCTCTTTATCTATCTTTGTGTCTATCTCTCGTGTTCTCTTCTCCCTCCTTCCTTCACCACCTACATTCGCGTATACCATGCTTGCTTTGTGTATGCTGGCCTCGACGATTTCTGACGTACGATAAACAACACGTGCACCGAGATAGAAAGAGAGAGGGAGAGAGAAAGAGAGGGGGCGGGGAAGCTCGAAGAATAGCAAGCCAAGCAAATAGAACTGTACACTTTCAAAATTCACTCTTAAAAAGAAAAAAAAAAAGAAAAAAAAAAAAAAAGAAAAAAAGATATCAGAAACCTTACTTTTTTGCCAATTTTTTTTTCTTTTTTTTTTTTTTTTTTTTTTTTTTTTTTTTTTTTTTTTTTTGATAAACGATAAACCATTAAAATTTACTGTCTTCTTGTTTTCCTATTAGAAAGAAAAAGAAATTAAAAAAAAAAAAAGAATGTCCGAATAAAATTTATATATATATATATATATCCGAAAAAAAAAACAAAAAAGAATCCTCGAAGAATAATGAGACGACCCTTCGGGTTTCTAAAAAGTTGCTTTTAAACAAGTGCAAGAGCGGAATGAGTCGAAGAAAAATGCGGTGAGAGAACAATTCCGAGTAAAAGAGAATTCGTTCCGTGAGAGCTGCTCGGATATCACCGACGGTGTGTCTTCGGTTTGTTTCGTTCATAAGGTGTGATATCCAGTTACCTTCCTGCAGCATATATATATATATATACATATGCATACATGCATATATATATATATATATATATATATATATATACCACGACGTATACCTGCTGCTGTCAGCCACGAGAAAGCGTACTTTTGCTTTTTAGACGAGTGATCTGGTCTCCCTTATGTGAATAATATATTTACACAAGGATGTACTTACGCATATAAATACACTTTTGTTATTGAAAGTGAAATAAAATGAGTCTAAGAAAATTCTTCATTGTCCTTCATATATAAAATATTATATTATATATAAAATATATACACATATATATACGTACATTTTTTTCTTCGTTCATGCGAAACAATGATTTTATTTGTAATATTTAATTAATATAAATGTCGGTGTGATATTCAATTCTATGAATGTAACATAATTAATAGAATTTCAAGTAGATTTAAAGAAAAAGAAAAAAGTATTCGTAAGTTATCGTAAAGAGGGATAGAGAAAAGGGAATAAGAAGAAACGAAGTAGTAAGTAATATTGAGTGATTGTAGTGGCAATGGGGACGATGAAGGGGTAGGGGTAGGGGTATAAGGGCAGGTATATAAAGGGGGGTTGAGAAGAGGACGTCCGTCCATCTGAAATCGAGACGGAAGAGACGCCGGGCGAAGGATAGTGGATATCGCGGTACTCTCTTCTACGTAGGGGTTAACTCGATTACCGGATGTAACTACTGACGAGAATGTTTAAGGAATTATTGGATAATTTCGCCTTCAAAGCAGACGCTCTTCTCGTTGCTCATTCGTTCGTTCGTTCGTTCGTTCGTTCGTACGTACGTACATACGTTCGGCGCTCGCACACGACCTGAAAAGCTAAATACTTCATCGTGGCCGCCTATCAAATAGTAAAGGACGTTTTAGTCGACGTTCATGCAGAATTTCCGCGCTATAATTATTCGTAGACATATATCATGCGATAATATATACTACCGACTGGATGTTCTCCTTTTCGATTGTTACTTACTTGAACGAACAAAATTAAAAGAACGTGACAATTTTTAATCCCAATAATATAATATAATGCTAAATAAGCTCGCATTATAATTGCAATGTCACATTAAAATTGCGATCATGAATATATGGAATTACTCATTAACGATCAAACATCATTAGAAAGTATTTCAATGTTTATAACTTTATGTTTACTTTTTTCTCTTTTCAATTGATTTACATCAATGATAGATTA
>NC_060959.1:8882115-8904615 GCF_910589235.1 Vespa crabro
CGGCGTACGCCGTGTATTTACGTACCGGGATATATATCTCTTGCACGTAGAGCGTCTGCCCGTTGGCCCGATAATCAAGTACGTGATGGAACACCGACGCTGTGTTCCGCGTTCGTATTTCACACGGCAGACATCAATCGGACAACACGATCTCCTCCTTCTCCTCCTCCTCCTTCTCCTTAGATCGATTCGATTCGAAAAAATCATTTTACCTTCGCAACCCGTTCTTATCGAATCAGTTTGAGAGAGAGAGAGAGAGAGAAAGAGAGGGAATGATATCAACGAGTATGTTGATTTTTGAGATATATATATATATATATATAATCAAATATAATTTGCAAAATCTCACAAGATGTTAAATTGAGAATATTATTATAATTGAACTTTGTCTAGATTCCAAGAAACTTGAAATATGTACATTACCAATCGAACAATCTACATGATATAACTATTCTTTAAACTACGTATATATATATATATATATATATATGTGCAGGTATTCGAATTATACTATCGTTTTACCGTTTCTATTGTATCAGTTCGAAGCAAATATCGCCATTGTCGACAACAATTTAGATTATTCCATCTATTTATAATTTTTAGTTTAAGCACGGATATCGTTTATTATGTTGTTGTTATTTTTAGGATAATTAAGCGATGACATGGCATGCTCACAATTTTCTTCACTTGGACTTGTTTTCTTTTTCTTTATATTATTTTACTTTTATTTAATTTTTTTCTTTTCTATTTCGTTTTATCTTTTTTTTTTCTATTTTATTCTTTCTTATTTCTTCTTTTTTTTCTTTTTTTTTTCAATCACAACACATTTTCTTTCGTTTCTAATCGACTCTTTCATAAAAGATAGATACATTTCTCTGGCAACGTGACAATTACGAAAAACAAATTGAGAAATTAGCAAAACAATTTAAAATCGATGATTCTTTCTTACATTCGGGCACATACAGAACAACAGAAGATATAAATAATCTAGAAAACGATAGTATTCACGATCTTCGCAAACAGAAAGAGAGAGAGAGAGAGAGAGAGAGAGAGAGAGAGAGAGAGCAAGAGAGCGAGAGAGAGAGAGAGAGAAACCTTGCTATGTCGAATTCGATTATTTGCATCGCAACGTGACGCCTTCTCTAAACTTCTCCTACTACCGACAACAATAACAGGACGCATTTCCGTGTGATTATGCAAACTCTCGCGGTATCGTCGTTTCTAGAAAACGTTTCTTGTAAAAACGATAATACGCCTCTCCTTCGTTTCTTATCACACGCGATGCTTCGTTTTTGGTCACTCCTAAAATAAATATTTGAATCGAGACAACTGGGACTAAAGAAAATAAAAATAACTTGTAAAAATTGAAAATGAAATATCCATAGGATTAACTAACACTCTGAGCTATATTTTTTGATAATTTTAATCTTAAACGATCGACGTTTCACGATTATTACCTCTCTCCCGCAATCCTTTAAGAAATACAATCAAATTTTTATAATCGACGTATAAACATCATCTTACTCGACTAATTCCCAAAGCGTCATAGCGGTCGTGTATATTTGGCGAAGCCAAAGCAATCGATGCGAATGTTAAACGACGAAAAGAATGTCAATTCCGTTTTCGCCATTAAGTATACCACATACATACAAGAAACGAGAGGTGCCACGGTAAAGTAGAGAGAAAGAGAGAGAGAGAGAGAGAGAGAGAAAGAGAGAGAAAGAGAGGATAAGTGGTATTGGGGGGGTGGGTGGGGGAGGAAGGGAGGAGGGGTTCGAGGTTGGCATAGGGGAGGATAGGCGATCGGCAGAAAGGAGGATGGGGGTGGGTTGGGAGGGGGAGGGGTACCCTTCGCTCGTAAAACAGCCGAAGGTAGAGACGGAGGAGGCGGCGACCAAATTGAATTTGGGTTCTGGCCTCTGTTTAGATTCCTCGTTGGTTGTTTAGTTTAGAGGAACAAAGAAAACATCTATGTGTTTATTCTAGCCGACGCTTCGTCCCCGCCAACTTCCCACCCCACCCCACCCCTTATCCTTGACTCGCTCGCACTCTCTCACCGAAACACCCTGCACCTTACCCCCACCCTTCTTGTCTCTCTTTCTCTCTTTCTCTCTTTCTCTCTATTTCTCTCTTTCCCTCTATTTCTCTATCTCTCTATCTATCCATCTCTCTCTCTCTCTCTCTCTCTCTCTCTCTCTCTCTCTTACTCTCTCTATCTCCTCTAAACTACGTCCACGTAACATACTCTTTCTTCGTCTCCCTTCCCTTCGTTTCCCATCGGTTTCATGGTGATCCAACTTGCTTGCACATGCACGCACGCACGCATACATTTACACGACTCTACCCCAAAATGCACGTGTTCTCTTTCACACCGTCCTCCCTCTTTTACTTCTATTCCTACTCCACCTTCTCCTCCTCTTACTACTTCTACTCCTACTCTTTCTCTCTTCCTCTTTCTTCGACGGCTGACCTCAGAAGCGGCTTGTCAACCCTTCGTCCTACGAGTGCTTAACGGTCACATAAACGTACAAACTCGCATACGCATATACATTACATATATATATATATATATATATATATATATATATATACATACACATATATATATATACTAGACGGACGATCTTTTTACGTCGCTTCTCAACTCAATATTAGCATTTTCATATCGATGCTCGCCGCTAAAAGGTCGAACCTTCCGTCCCCCTCTCTCCTTTTTTTTTTCTTTCTTTCTTTCTTTCTTTCTTTCTTTCATTCCTTCCTTCCTTCTTTCTTTTTTTCCCGTTCCACCTTCACTACTACCTTCGTATCGTTCATTCTCTCCTCTCAAAAAGAACTCGACAAATACAAATCGAAATCGCTAAACAATTATTCCTTTTCCTTTATTTTTCTCAATGTTTGACGTTTATTAAAGAAACGTGGGGATTTTAATGATCCAATGAGAAAAAAAAAAAAAATTTGAGATCGGCATAGGAGGGGATTAGCGGGGATAAGGGAGGGTTAAGGTGAAATAAATGAAAAAGAAGAAAATGTTCTTTATTCTCCCTCCGTTTGAAATTCCTGTCTTAAAGAGAAAGAGAAAGAGAAAGAGAGAGAGAGAGAGAGAGAGAGAGAGAGAGAGAAAGAGAGAGAGAGAAACATATATACATATGTACGTACGAATGCACGCAAAAGAGCTATTCTCGTTAAATCAAGGAAAAAGAGGAAGCAATGTGCGCTCTAACACTCGGCAGAAAATAGCCTACGATTGAATGCGACATTTATTACGCACCCCTCCCACCCCCTCCTTTCTCTCTCTCTCTCTCTCTCCCTCTCTCTCTCTTTCTATCTGGGAAATCGAGTTGGTGCCTTTAACGAAATGTTTTTCTTCTTAGTTATTGTTATTTGGTTATCGAGTAGAGTAAAATTACTTTCACTTTTTCCCCCTCTCTTTCTCTTTCTCTCTCTCTCTCTCTCTCTCTCTCTCTCACTCTTTCTCCTGCTTTTCTCTTTCTTTCTCCCTTTCCCACTGTCTCTCCTCTTTCTTCCAAGTGCTCGTATTCCTTCCAGAATTCTTCTCCCCTTTCCCTATAGCCCTTCCTTTCTCCACCTTCACTCCTTTTCTCTTTGTTGAATGGAGGGAAAGAAAGAGAGAGAAAGAGAGAAAGAGAGAGAGAGAGAGAGAGAGAGAGAGAGAGAGGGAAAGATTTCCGACGCTTCAAAACACTCGCGAGAAAGCGGCCCGCGGGGAACGCAATTTCCAAAATAAACGGTGAACGGCGGCTCTGCAAATAATCATCGCGCGTGCTTTTAATTAAGTTTCACTGTCTCAAGCACGGTGTCCTTGGAAAACCCTCGGTCCGAGGATTCCTTTCTTCTAATCCGCGATACGCGCATCTCTGAGAACAGACATTCGCTTTGCTAAGGGACGAAGACGAAAAGAGGATGAAAGAGAGAGAGAGAGAGAGAGAGAGAGAGAGACGAAGAGAGAAAAGGAAAAAGACAAAGAGGACGACAATGACGTTGTTGGTTCGACGTTTCTAAGCGAACTGAAAATATTACAACGTATGAATGAATGTTTCTTATCCTATTAGTACACAAATACGTCCTTGTCAATGAAAATTTAATAACGATCATATTTTTGTAGTTGGCGAAAAGAAAAACATAAGTTATTGTATAGGTGTATACAACTTCGTGTAACAATCGTCGTACGACTAATGTAACGTGTGTTTGTCTTTTAGTTTTGAAATAAAAAGAGAAAAACAATAACGTAGTATCGGTAATAAATTGACAAGGACATAAGATAGAACGTAATAGTAGTATCAATTTGTTATTGTTATAATAACGATAATGACGATGGTATCGCATGGAACGTGACAAAGCGTACGTCGTTGACTTTATCGAACAAATAAAGTGGCTCTCGGGTCTGACGTAGTCGCGTTTCTTCGCAAACTCTTCAGTCTTCTTCTCGAATGTACGATCGTATTTCGACGATCGTTACGTTCAAAAGATATTTTATTGTTCTACTTGAAGCACGTACGTGTATAACTATACCGTATTATTAGACGTTAACCCTACGATATGAAATACCCATCGGTTACGACGGCAACGAGAACGTGTTACGATATATATGACAGAAAAATAAAAGTCCTGTTCGAGGGGAGGGCCAGGGGGTGGGGGTGGGATAGGTGGTTAAGGGTGGGGTATAACAGATATCAACTACATTTCATAATGTTTATGATACGAAGGTAAAACGTCCGATCGCAACGATCCCACTGAGTTGTTTCAGGTGCTCGTGGAAAATTCGTAGTTTTATCAACCACCGTAAATCGATCAATCGTGGTGCCGGCTACTACTCCCGGAATCGGTGCTAACATTGTCCAATTATTTTCATCCAACCGACGAATGAAATAATAATATTTTTAGTACGTTATAAAGAGCGTTAGGCAGGTGCAAAAGAATAATGAGCGACCGAACGTTTTCATCCGTAGACAAAGAGTATGAATAATCGAATCTGTATCTCTTATAAATGATCATAGTCTCTTCGTACGTACATCGTAGGATATCTTCCCTCTACAATTAATATTACTTAACTGGCGAATAAATAAGAGACCGTTCGTTTTGGCGCGTTAATCGAGCCAGCGCCGAAGAAGAGAAGAAAAAAGAAAAAGAAGGAAAAAAAAAAAAAAAAGAGGAGAAGAATCTTTCGTGAGATATCTTTGGCGAATCGCCAATCGAATGGATCGTTTTCTTTCGAGAGACATTCGCAAGGATCACTCTTAATATTGTTTTAAGTAGATGCGTCTCGATGAGATTCTTAGTATAATATCGGCGATTTGGCAATTAAGTTCTACCTAAAGGAAAAACGAAACACAAAGACGATTTTCCAAATTTTTCAGCGTAATTGGTTTCTCTTTTCTTTTTTTTTCCTTCTTTGCTTTTCATTTTTTTTTTTTTTTTTTTTTTTTTTTTTAATATATCGTACTTGCGAATAACGCGATATTAAATGATTTTTTTTTAAATAAAACAACAATCAAATAATTATTATTATTATTAAATTACATCATATTGTTATGCTTATTTTTTTTCTTTTTTTCCTTTTTCTTCCTTTTTTTTTTTTTTACAGGTACACGAAATTATATTCCATTATTCGAATATAAGACGTCCGTGTTAATTAAACGAACAAACGTAATCGAAATAAAAAAAAAAAAAAAAGAAAAAAAAAGAAAAAAAAAAGAAAAAAAAAGAGAGAGGCAAGAGATATCGACAAATCTTATTCGTAAAACTCTTACGTACGTACTTGCATACATGTCGAAGAAAAAATTTGTGCGAAAGAACGAAACGATGAATGTTCGAAAGGTTCTTCGAATGAAATTGTACGGATGTTGTGTATTTTCTCAGGTATCATTCGACGACACGAAGCAGGCGCGTGAATAATAGAGCGCAATCGCCCTTGCCAGTCTCCGTCGACCTTAGAGCCCCTCGAGGGTAGCAAAGGTGGGAGACTAGAAGGGTGGGATTTCTAGATTGGATTTAAGTACACAGCCGTGAGGTTTCGACCGGTTAATAATGTAGATAAAACCGGGACTTCGAAGACGAAGTGAACGAGCGAGAGAGACGGAGAACGGAGAACGAGAACACGAGAGAAAGAGGGGGAGAGAGAGAGAGAGAGAGAGACAAAGAGAGAAAGAAAGAGAGAGAGAGAGAGAGAGAGAGAGACTTCATTCTGTTGTGGTACTCATGAATTTCCGACTTCTGCTAACTGTCGGAAATCAGACGCGATGTGTCTTCTACAAAGACTTTACCGTGCTAATGTTCTTAACAGTAGTACTAGCTGCTTTTCCATGCTTTCTTGAGATCTAAAATTCCTCCCTGTAACTGTTTGTCAATTAGATAAGAATTGACTATTCTCTCTCCTTCTCTCTCTCTCTCTCTCTCTCTCTCTCTCTCTCTCTCTCTCTCTCTCTCTCTCTCTCTCTTCATCGTGAATGGCAATATAAAATGATCCAAAGTTAACGAGCACAAAATAAACAAATAGCAAAGTATTTGAAAACGAATTATCGTTTGTTCGTTTATTAATACGAACGGGCATTGTAAATGTTAACGATGAATTTATAGTAATAATTAACGAAAAAAAAAAATAAATAAATAAATAAAAATAAAAGAAGAGAAAGAAATGTGCACGGGACATTTTCAAGAAGAAGAAAAATCTTAAGTATTTATTAGATTCGAACGATAACTAGTATCTTCGGCATGGAAAAGACTGGTAATATTGAATTAAAGGAGGAGCAGAGAAAAAGGGAGGATAGAAAAAAGACGAGAGAAAGAGAGAAAAAAAAGAGAGAGAGAGAGAGAGAGAGAAAGAGGAAAAGCTAGTTGGAGTTTCGGTAATTTATTAAAATCCTCGTCACCGACACGATATCCCTTCGAAAAATTTTCCTTTAAAACACACAGAGCAGCTACGAACGTACGTGTGAGAAAAAAAGAAAGAGAAAGAGAAAGAGAAAGATAGATAGATAGATAGAAAGAACGCGCTTTCGGATTCGAGATCTTTTATGCTCAGGCCAGCTGGCTCAGCACGACAAAAATTCTTTCAATTACAGAAAAGCGAATTCTCCTTAAAACTCCCCGGCATCGATATTCATAGCGAAGCGTAGCGCGGGCTACGTAAAAGTTACGACTCTTCCCTTTCTCTCTTTCTCTCTTTCTCATTCTCTCTCTCTCTTTCTCTCTCTCTCTCTCTTTTAGATGCGGATCGGTCTTGTGCAATCTAACTATAAGCTGTGCTTGTAAAAGAAAAAACGGGGAGAGAGAGAGAGAGAGAGAGAGAGAGAGGGAGGGACAGAGAGGGAGGGAGAGAGAGTGAAAAAAGAAATCGTGAATTGAAGTAGGAAGACGGGGACGGGGGGTGGAGGAGTAGAAAAGTACAACAAAACGAATGGATGAAAGAAAAGAAGAATCGAGTATGAACCGGAGTAAACGGGGGTGGTAAAGAAAGTCTGGGGTAGCTTGATTGGAAAGGACAGCCTATCCGCAATTTGCGATTTGAAGGAGGGATTTGGTATAGAGGGGATAGAAGGTGAAAATTCGTTTGTCTCTTTCTCTCTCTTCCTTTCTTTTACGACGACGAAGTTTCAGTTTTTTTTTCTTTTTTTTCTTTTTTTTTTTTTTAATTTTCTCTCTCTCTCTCTCTCTCTCTCTATCTATCTATCTATCTCTTCGTTCTTACACGTAAAAGGACAAAGATAAATTTTTTTCTACGTGTCGATAACAACAATAAGCTTGTTATCTATTTATTATCTATTCTTTAACGAAATGAATTTATATCAGATCAATACATACAATACATGCTTATAATACATTATATTCTCATTGTACTATTATGTTTCTCATATATACGTTTCTATTTTATATTATGTATATATATGCACATATATATCTATAACGAAATGGTATACAATATGTTTGTAACCGTATCGTAGAAATTGAATATGGAATTCGTGAAAATTCGTAATTAGGTCAGTGAACGGAAATCACGGTCTCTCTCTCTCTCTCTCTCTCTTTCTGAATGTCTATCACCGTGGATATTTGACATTTGATAATTTATATTTATACATACGTATATACGTACATCGCACTTCTTGGACAATTCATTAACGATTGATTGTCATGAACTTCGATGCCATGTCCAAGTTGATCAAAGATTAAGGGATCGATCGAATATAGGTGATAACGTCTATGTTCCGGGAGATATCCCGAAAACCATGAAACAGAGACGCAGATTCATCCAGGATTACATTGATGTCGACGTTGACTGTTTGATCTTTACTAACGTATGTATGTATGTATGTATGTATATATATCGTAAGATCCCTTTTGACCTCTGTGTTCGCTCTTGATTATTATTATCTCTCCTTGACTCTCTCTCTCTCTCTCTCTCGCTCTCGCTCTGTCTCTCTCTCTCTCTCTTTGTTTCCACAAGTCCTTAAATTATAAACATTGTTAACCAATGGTAAGTTTGATCTCGAACACGGCTTCCAGTCGACCAAAGGCAACCCGCTATCTCAGTTGAGTGCTCGAGACAAGCGGAGTTAACTTCTCTCCGTCTTTCTAACTCCGTCGTTCTCCATCTAGAAATGCCAAGTTTGGTCACACGTGACAATTTACAAGTCTACGATATATATACGTCAAGAGTGGTTTAACGTAAACGATACATACTTTAATATTATTCAACAGCAATTAATTATTAACAACGTGAGTATGAAGAAGTTTCAAGAGAGAAAGAGAAGAGAAGAGGAGAGGAAAGGAGGGGACAGGAAAGAGAGAGAGAGAGAGAGAGAGAGAGAGAGAGAGAGAGAGAGAGAAAGAGGTAAGTTTCAAGGTGCTATTAGAGACATAGAACTTCTCATAGAATAATCGAAAGCCATTTAGCGGTACATACAGTAGAATAGAAACGAACGATCGAAGATCAGCGAGTTTCTCGAATCGACGTAAAGAATCGATCAAGAGCGAAAGGGGAAGAGAAAGAGAGAGAGAGAGAGAGAGAGAGAGAGAGAGAGAGAAGAGAGAGACACGAAGGAGGATGTCCAAAAAGGTCAAGTATGGTCGTGCTTCCTAGTCGTTTTCGATGTCGTTGCTGGAAAGTTCGGGATTCTGGTGTTCTAACCACAAATTAAAGCGGTTATCGATCGATGAAATTTGACTCTCTAATAGTGAAGGGACACCGGAGTCTTCTTAGTCCCTTACACGCGAATAAAAATCATAGGTTTATCTGGATTTTCGTTGTTGTTACGAAATCAACATAACGAATAACATAAGATACGTTAAATGGATCGAAAGTTTCGTAATAAAGAAAATGTTCTAGTCATAAATTTTGTTTCTCTTCTCGAATAAATCCGAAAAAAAGATAGATATGTAGGTAGATAGGTAGGTAGAGAAAAAGTGGGGGGGGGGGGTGGGAGAAAGAAACGGACAGAAAGAGTGAAGGAGAGAGAGAGAGAGAGAGAGAGAGAGAGGGAGAGAGAGAGAGAGAGAGAGAGAGAAGGGAGAGACTTCGGAGACTCCAACATCAGCGCGTGTACGTTCTAAGCGACGTGTCGGAGCAGCGATAAGCGAATCTCTGTTTACACTTAACCAACAAACGAGCAGATGTACGTGTCGCACGTGTAATTCACGTAGTCGTGTAAGTACACACCTATTTACGCGCTGCGTCACGTGAACTTGATATTCGGCCGCTATCTACGAACGAATGCGAACGAACGCGAACGAACGAATGAACGAACGAACGAACGAACGAAAGAACGAACGAAAAAAAAAAAGAAAAAAGAAAAAAAAAACGAATGTATGAGTTTGTATACGTACGCGTTCACATATACACAAATAAAATAATAAATAATAGTGTATAAGTGGCACATGTTGTTATAAAATAAGTAAATTTAAAAAGAGAAAAGAAAAGGAATAATTTATTTTTCATAGATACTTGTAAATAAATGTGTGTGTATACATAAATATATAAATACATACATACATACATATATATATATATATATATATATATATATATCCTGTATATGTATATGTATATGTAGATATATGTAGAATAGACCTGTAACCTATATGACCCTATCATTTCCTTTTTTTTTTTCAAGAACGAAACCGAAAAGGCCGCTTTAAGGGCCATAAAACATTTGTTTCCCTCGCCGGCACTTGCCACGGAGCGTAGTGGTATATTGCATTTCACTTTCTCTCTCTCTCTCTCTCTCTCTCTCTCTCTCTCTCTCTCTCTCTCTCTTTCTCTCTATTTCTTTCTCCTGTTTCCACTTGGCGGCAACACCAAGCGCGGGATTTTGAATTGAATTTGAAATCAGGGGGCTCGATTTTATGGTGGCTGGGTGTCAAACGCTTCAAAAGTATCGCCTACTACATCTCGAGGTACGAAGCTCGTACCGCGGAAACTTCGCTTTTTAAGGTCGAAGAATCGGTTTATTTTTCGTTTCTCTTTTCTCTCTCTCTCTCTCTCTCTTTCTCTCTCTTTTTTATTCTTTTCTAGCAAAGGTTATACAGTCCCGCGATGCTGGTGATCGTTCAATTTCCCCTTTTTTCCATTTCAAGAAGGAAAAGTTATAAGTACCTCGTGTTTCTTTCCTATCGTGTATAATATATATGTACGTATGTATGTATGCATGTATGTATGTATGTATGTATTTAAGTAGTTTCTTTTCAAAAAGGTTTTGATCGTAAAAATTGTTGATTTTAAAGAAATCGATTGGTATTATAATCTTCGTTCTGGTAATACGAAGTAACATTAGACGTTAACAAAATTCAACGAAACGACGTGTTTAGAGAATCCGCGTATCTCAGTGATGACTCACGGAAGAGCAACTTCGAAATAGATCGTTTAACTTGTCCTCCGTCTGCTGTTCTACCGTATGTAGAGAGAAGCCACGGTTACAACGGAAAGAGAAGAACGAGGAGAAACATATGCGTGCGTATGAGAAAAGAAGAGAGACAGTCATATATATATATATATATATATATATATATATATATATATATATATATATATATATATATATATATAAAGAGAAAGAAAGAGAGAAAAAGACAGTGGTTTGCTCTTTGATGTCGGGCGAGAGACGGTGAACGAAGAATTAAATTATTTAGGAGACTGTAATATTTTCAAGAGAGCTTCGCACGGTGGTATAAAAGTCTAAACAAAAAGTTCCTTCGTGAAAGTGCAACGAAGTCTCGGTATAATAAACGGGAACGCGAATGGAGGATTATTAATCTTGATGGTCAAGCAGTATTTTTTCTTCTATAAATATATATATATATATATATATATATATATTTTTTTTTTCTGTTAGAGAATTTGCAACATGCAATGTAAAGGATAAAGATGAAATTTATGAAAAAATTTGTCGAACGTCGATGAAACGTTGTCGTTTCTTTTACGGTGATGTGACTTCTTACCTGATCGTTGTCCTGTTGATCCTGACCGTAACCAGGGATGTCACCATTTGGGGTTGTAGCGGCGGAGGGTCGCTGCGACGTGGACAAGTTGATCGCACCGTCTCCGTCTGTGTCATGATCCATTATGCCATCGTCCTGAAATTACGATCGTCTTTATGTCGAAATATATTGGTAATACGATTGGAAGGTAAAAGAAACGAAATTATACGATTACAAAGGTTCGTGAAATACGCCACGTTTAATATATACATACATATGAATTATAGGTATGTACGTACATATACATATATGTCCAGTCCATGTATGTATTATATACGTGAACGAACGTTGATGCAACGCGATTCTCCTCGTTAATAAACATGATGTGAAAACAACTATGGCTCGCGTTATTGTTATGTCTCTATGAAAATGAGTGAATGAGTGAGAGAGAGAGAGAGAGTGAGAGAGAGAGAGAGAGAGAGAGAAAGAGAAAGAGAGAGAGAGAGAGAGGAAGAGAGAAAGGAGGGAATATTAATTCGTTCAACGAAATTATGCGAGAATTGTCATAAGAACAAAAATAAAATTGTAAAGTATATCAATCAATTCTTCAAGTCAAAGATTAATAAAATTCATTTAATAAATATATACGCATCTGCAAACAAAATAACTTATACAGAATATTGCTTGATAGAGAGAGAGAGAGAGAGAGAGAGAGAGAGAGAGAGAGAGAGAGAGAGAGAGAGAGAGAGAGAGAGAGAGAGAGAACATTCTAATGAATATTCGAAAGGAATAATATCTTCCTTCTAAATCATTCTAAGGACAATTTTCAATGGAAAGACTTTTCTTCGACCGATATATCGGCAATTTTATTTATAAATTGACAGATATATACATATATAAAATTGTATTCATAGATCAAACATTTCACATTCCATCGGATTGTGAAAAGTCATACATAAATTCATATAATTAATATTTAATATGGATAAGAAGCAATAAATATTAAAATAAAACGATAAAATAGAAATAATAAATTATTTTTATCACGTTAAAATTAGAAAAGGACAACATTATATATATATATATATATATATATATATATATATATATATATGTATATATATATACATATATTTCTTTAACGTAATAAATATCTTCATTGGCATAATTATTATACAAAGAGTGTCTATATAATATCATTTTCGTCTCAAATGCGATCGATCGTCGCGATGATCCTCAAATATCGAAAGACCGGTTTTGCCTTGATCGCAAACGAGCAACCGATTATAGATTGTAGCGTGACGCACGTGATTCGACGCACACTCGCCGCGCGCAAAAGTAACAATGTTTCGCGTGCGGTTACGGCTTTCTAATAATAATTCCGAAGTTCCCCTCTCTGGGAACGATTACGCATCGGAGGCGAATCGATCGGTAGTTTCACGTGGCGAACACGAGCGATAGGCGCGCGCGAAAAACCAGAAAGAGAGAGAGAGAGAGACAGAGAGAGACAGAGAAAGAGGATAAAGAGAGGAAAAGAGAGGGAAAGATGTAGAGAAAGAGAGAGAGAGAGAGAGAGAGAGAGAGAAAAAGATAGAGAAGTTATCCCATTGCGGAATTGCTTGGAATTAAGTGGGTTTTCTTGTTTCACTATAAATTCGAAAGCATTTCTTTGAAAATGATGAATAAATTTATTGGCATGATAATTTATAAATATTATACCCATAATGATAGTCACTATGTATCGAGCAATCTCTTAAACTTTTTATGTCAACGAGAGAAAGGAAAAAGAGAAAGAAAGTGAGAGTGAGAGAGAGAGAGAGAGAGAGAGAGAGGGAGAATGAAAGAAAGAAAAAAAGAACGAAAAAGAATTGAACGATAAGTTCTTGAACGTAAGTACAAACGGCAACGGTTTGATAAATAACACGTAATCTCTGTAGGATCCTTAAGTGATAAAAAAAGTACATATCGTTGGCCCCCTTTTGGAAGGCAAGTGACTAAGTTAACGGTGTTTGTGGTATGTGAACTCGTTCGAGCTGGAATAAAAGATATTCTTGGTAATTTTTTTTCTTTTTTCTTTTCTTTTCTTTTCTATTGCGATGGAAAAATTATTATTTTTCATTGAAAATAATAATTTTTACGTTCTCGTTCGTTAAATTTTTTCTTATGTTAATAAATTCGTTAAGTCTTAGATATATTCTCTCTTTCCCTCTCTCTCTCCCTCTGTCTATCACTCTTCCTCTCTCTCGACTTGAAGATCGAGAAAAAATAGAGGCAGTTTGAACAATAAAAAGAAAGTGTAAAAGAAAGAAAGAGAGAAAGAAAGAAAGAAAGAGAAAGGGAAAAGGAAGAAAAAAGAAAAAGAAAAAGAAAAAGAAAGAAAAAAACGAAGTAGAAGAGGAAAAGAAAAAGAGAGACACGCAGAAAACACTCGTAAGGACACTCACGATAAACATCCGGCGAGAGGGTCTCTCTCGTGCGACGAAACACCACACCGGAAGTCTCTTCTTCCTTGGCACAGTAGGGAGTTTCCCCCTTCTCCCTTTCTTTCGCACCTTCCACGCTTTCGGTGGTACTTTCGATTCTCTCTCCTTGGAATTGACACACGTTGCTCTTCGCACATACGCACAAACTTTTCTTTTCTTTCTCTTTCTCTCTCTCTCTCTCTCTCTTTCTATTTATCTATCTCTACCTCTATGTCTCTCTTTCTTTTCACATTACATATCGAATTTTTCAAGGACCTTTGAAATTGAAATCCATCGATGACACCACAGAAAAGACTTCTTCTTCTTCACACTTGTAGCGTTTTCGTATATATGATGAAGTAGTTAAAAAAAAAAAAAAAAAAGAAAAGAAAAAAAAAGAAGAAAAAAAAATAAAAGCGAGAGAAAGAAAAAATTATGAATAAAAAAACAGAGAAGAAAAAAAAACAAGGAGAGAAAAAAAAGGATGATGTACAAGAAGCACGTGGCGATAAAAAGACGACGTTGATGCGCACTCTCTCTCTCTCTCTCTCTCTCTCTCTCTCTCTCTCTCTCTCTCTCTCTCTATCTCTCTCTTTCTCTTTCTCTTTCTCTTTCTTTCTTTCTTTCTTTCTCCCTTTCTCTTGTGAACGTAGTAACGTGGGAATCACGAAAACGAAGAAGAAGAAGACGACGAACGTCGTAGAACCGTAAGTTAACGCGCCGCGCGAGTAGCGAGGACTAAACACTAAATGCGGCACAAGCATAGCGAGCACGGAGAGAGCCCGAACCGGCGGGGCTGTTGCTTATTGTGTAAATATAAACAAATATAGTTGAAACCAACCAACAGGCCTGCTTTCAAGCGTTCTCTCTCTCTCTCTCTCTCTCTTTCCCCGTTCCCTCTACCTCCCTACCGCTCCCACCCTCCTCGCCTCTTCCCCTCTCCCGCTCGATCTTCTTCCGCCACCTCTCACACTCACACGCTGCTGTTCTTTACCCCCTCTCCTATCCTCTCGAGCTCCCGACCCCGACTCCACTTTTCCCTCTACCAAGCACACCGAGCTCTCTCTCTCTCTCTCTCTCTCTCTTTCTTTTTCTCTCTCTCTCTCTCTCGCGCGCGCACTCCCGCTCTTCCCTACCACGATAGCAGCCACCTCCCACCTCCCACCTCCCACCACCTCCATCGGCAATACCAACACCACCATTATTGCCATCACCACCACTACTACCACCACCATCATCACCACCACCACCACCACCACCACCACCACCATCATCACCTCCAACGCCACCAAGGGCTAACCACTACATCATAAGCGGCACATCTCGTGGCCTGCCTCGTGTCCTCTCTCTTCTCTTCTCTTTCTTTTCTTCGTCTTCGTCTTCGTCTTCGTTTTCATGTTCCTCTACGTCTTCGTCTTCGAACACTAGCCTTGTCTTCTTCTTCTTCTTCTTCTTCTTCTTCGTATTTCTCTCTCTCTCTCTCTCTCTCTCTCTCTCTCTTTCTTTCTCTCTTTTACTTTCTGCCTTCCCATATGTTCTTTCAAACATACTCACGACTTCACGAAAGAAGGCAGAGAGAAAGAACATGGACGCCAGCCGTCGCACGATAGACGCGTACCGATGTCCTCCCTTCGGACTACTACCATCATCTATACCAAATCCACCCTTCTCTCTGTCCTTTCGATACGCCTTTTTTTTCCTTATATATTTTCCGTTTCTTTGAGTCGCAACGACGACGACGATCGGTGAGAAACTGTCGGTTGGAAATTTCGATTGGTATTAGACCATCGTATTTTTGACAAATAACATTCATCCTATCGGAAACTTGATATTATCATCTTTTGGTATATCAATAAAAGAGATTTTCGGTGACTAAATTTTAGTGATTTTACGTACGAAAAGATAAAAAGGATATCTTGTTTGTTCTGCTGTTTCCTTCCACTCGAATCGACGAGAAATTCCAACGAAAGATTTTGTATATTAGGCCTTTTTTTTTTTTTTTTTTTTTTTTACTATATATACTCAAAATACATCCACGCTCTTTGGTTGGTCCATTGTAGAAGAAAGAGGACAGAAAGAGAGAGAGAGAGAAAGAGAGAGATGCAAGGACAACGATGGTTCGTCGAGGGAAAGGCTGCTCCCATCGGCCTGGTCCTATGACAACAAGAGCGAACGCAAAAATAGGCTCGCAGCCGGCTCGCTCGGCTTATGTACCAGGCCGTATACCAAATATGTATTTATTAAGTAAACATAAGGGGGCCCGGCACGTTTAAGGACCCCGGCCCGGCTATTTCACCGTTTTGTATTTCACCGTGAATAATGCTTCCCTCGACTTCGTCAGGCTCGATGATGTTGCGACGATCCGTAATAATCCCGACTACGAGAACTCGGTTTGAGATTATTCCAAACGTTTTCGGTCTTAGCATGTTAACTACTTTGTTCTACTTTGAAACACGTACGGTACTATATGCTCGTGTCTAAGAGGAAAAGTTTCAAAATACGTGCATATATATATATACGTGTGTATGTGTGTGTGGATGTATATAAAGAAAAGTAAAATAAAGATAAAAATTAAAATAAAAAAAAAAAAAAAAAAGGAAGGAAGAAAGAAAGTAAAAAATAAATAAATAAAATAAAATAATGACGTCGAGTTAACGATGGATCTACGAAAGTAACATTTCGAAGCGTACGTTGAAAAAGAATAATCGTTCTGTTATGAGGGTGACTGAGGAAAGGGATAGAGTTTTAAGACGAGATAACGAGAATCCTTCGTCAGAGGGAAAACGGCAAGGGATAAGAGAAAGATAGAAAAACATACGTGTTCTATCCTCCCGATGTGTTTTCATCCCATATTCGCCGAAGAGAAAGAGAGAGAGAGAGAGAGAGAGAGAGAGAGAGAGAGAGAGAGAGAAAGAATACTTCGTAACTCGTTACGGCCAAGCACGTGGATGAGGAAAAATGGAGGAAGTAAAAGAGTGAACTTCCTTGTTCTCCTCTTTCTCCGTGTCCTCTCTTTCTCTCCATCTAAATAATAAACGGTAGGATTTACCCTAGTCGGGTACGCGCGACGGTACATAAAAATACTTGAATCTGAGAAATTAGCGAGGTAACGGCCTGTCGTCCAGCTCGAAAGGGGTAAAGGAAGTGGATGGAATAGAGAAAGAGAGAGAGAGAGAGAGAGAGAGAGAGAGAGAGAGAGAGAGGGAGGGAATGAAAAAGGGTAGTGCAGTCTACAGTAGAGAAGGGTTCTACTCTCTCTCTCTCTCTGTCTCTCTCTTTCTAACGACGATGCTTCGTGGCGAGTGGCCGCCAGGAAAAAAGGGCCACCTAAAAGGGTTGAATTAATGTCGCGATAAATATATGATTTAAGGTGGAAACGTTTGCAACTCCGGCTAATTTTTTATCTCAGACCGCGACGCTCGTCGCGAAGAGGAGAAGGAGGTGGAGAACGTGGAGGAACGTTTTTTTTTCTTCTTTCTGTTTTTTTCTCTCCTCCTACTCCCCCCCCCCCCGCCCCGCCCGCCTTTACCCCTTTTTTTCTTCTTTCCTTTCTCTTTTTTTCTTTTCTTTTTTTTTTTTTCTTTTTTCCTCTTTAGAACGGAGGAAGAGAGACTCGCTCAACGATATCTCCTCCAACGAGAACGAGAGAGAGAGAGAGAGAGAGAAAAAAAAAAGAGAGAAAAAAAGAGAGAAAGAAAGAGAAAGAGAGAGAAGGAGGAGAGGGGAAGAGAGCGTGCTTGGGTCGTAGAGAGGAGTTTGGGTCGTTCTAGAAGCAGAGAAGAGAAACGACGCGGACGAGAGGTGACGCAACGTCGGAGGCAGGTTCACCGAGGGAGGTGGGACGTGAGGGAGATGACCAACGATTATTTCTTTTTTCGGGTAATTTACTAGCGCCGAGAATTCGAGCGGACGCGTGCTTTTAAATAGTTCGCGCCGCCACTCCAAGGACTCCTCCTTTTTCACCGCGCGCTCCGCGTCGTTTTGCACCTTTTTTTTCCTTTCCTCCTCTCAACCCCCACTCTCTCTCTCTCTCTCTCTCTCTCTCTCTCTCTCTCTCTCTCGCTTTCTTTCTCTTTCTCTTTTCATGGCCCTCATTACATATGATTCATAGAGCGAAATAGAGTTTACGTTCTAACGAAAATTATATAACATAGTTAGAACATTTAATATTAGTCTTTAAGTTATCGATCGATCGATCGATCAATTTCATTTCCATATGATCGATACGTTCGACTCAAATCGAAAATATCGATTATTCCGTTCAATCCTCGGACTATCGGTAGGATCAAATATCACGATTATGCGAGAAGCTGAAACTACACGTGCTCGGTGAAACTACAAACGTTTGTCTCTTTCCAATTATCTGAATCCACGATGCTGACATCGAAGATTCAACCTGGTGACTCTTCGAGGAACATCCTTAGACTCTTTTTCGTATCAGCAGGGTGAAAGATAGATAGAGAGATAGATAGAGAAAGAGAGAGAGAGAGAGAGAGAGAGAGAGAGAGAGAGAATAAGGAGTGAGTTCATACGTGACGACGATGACAACGATGATGTCGACGTACTGACATCCCTTATTTCTCACTCGCGACACGGCAGGACAGTATAAGAGAGGGAAGAAAGAGAATGTGGAAAGAGAGAGCGAGAGAAAGAGAGATAGGGAGGAAGGTTGGATGGGAGGGAGGGAGGGTTACCCTCCGCAGGAAACGAAAGGCGCCACGACCGCTTAGGTTTCCGCAGCGTCGACGCTTTTTGGATTAACCGCCTGGACATTAGAATACGGAATTGATATATTATGGGCCATGGACCGTCCACCCTCTCCTCGCTAGTCCCCCACTTTTCCCTACCAACCTTCCTTTCAACCTCTCCCTTGCTCCTTATACAGCAAGTACACTTCCACCAGCAACGTTCGTTCTGGAAACGAACGAAACCGCTTCCTCGAGGCGACCTCACCCTTCCTTCCATCTTCCTTCTTTCCTTCCTTTCTTCCTTCCTCGAAAACCACCAGTCCATTTCTCTCTCTCTCTCTCTCTTTCTTTCTCTCTTTCACTCTTTCTCTCTCGAACGTTCAAAAACCGCCCGGTTAGCGTAGATCCGTAAAAGAAGGAGTAGGGCGGTCGTCCGGTTACGCGCGTTCTTTAGGCATGACCGCTCGCCGTTCGCATCGTTCATCGTATTATCCACCCTCGTAAAACACTCCTTTATAGATTCAACGTTAGGTTCCTAACGGCTAGCAACCCTGCCGCCAGCCAACGTCTTTCACCTCTTTTCCTTACCACCACCACCCAATGTCCGCCTGCCTTTCTATCCCTTATCCTTTCTTTTTATTTTCGTTACGCTCGTGCCTTGGAGTCGGCGGTCGTCGGTTAATAGCGTGAAAACAGTTTTCTCGAAAAGTTGCATCCAAAAATTTCCTATCCCTTCCTTCCGTTCCTTTCTCTTTTAAATTCTTCTTCTTCTTCTCTTTCATTTCATTTCATTTCATTTCATCTCATTCATTCATTCATTCATTCGTACGTTAAAAAACAGATCAGATGTTTTTAAATAAAAATTTTTTGATGAATAATATCGATGCTACTTTAGAACGATTGAATTCATTGGATCGTTCGTTCGTTCTTTTTTTTTTTTTTTTCTTTTTTTAAACAAGATCTTCTTTCTTCACGATTAACAAATAGAAATGTTTAATATTTAATCGAACAATAATTGAGAAAGTCTTTCTATTTTGGCACGATATTGATAAAGAAATGACATCAACGACGTCACGAAACGAAAAGTCGACGTCCTATCGATATCGTGGGTTGGAAAAAAAAAAAAATATTCTAAAGACTCGTTAATGATAAAAGGGAAATGGTTGTGATCTTTCAACAACCCCTACTCCTATATCAGTTCCCCTCTTCCTCCCTCGAACCTTCTCCCCGTCGATTCGAAGAACACGACTGTTCGGTAAAAAGAGGGATGTTCGGTCACGCTTATCGCGTTCGCGATCCTCTCTTCTCGCGTAGGTATATCTTTTTTTTCTCTCCTTTCCTCGGGCTGATTTATCGCATCGACGATTAAGGACCTGCTGGTGGGGAGATGTGGCCTGGAAAGAAAGAAGAGGAAAAAAGAAGGAGAAGAAGAAGAAGAAGAAAAAAGAAGCCGTTCGACTCGGGTGAACGTTGATCGCGTAACCTCCCTCCCCCTCTCTCCTCCCCCCACCCTCATACTCTCCTCACCCCTCATCACCAATCTGCCTTCCTACTCCTCTTTCTCTCTCCTCCTCTTTCTCGTCCCCCCCCCCCCACGCCTCCTCTCTCACCGTTCATCCTTTCTCCGTGTGTCCTTTTGCTCTCGAGGGTGGTTCGATCGGCTAATGGCCCTCTGGTAGGTATTAACATTGACGGAAAAGTCGGCACCGTTTATGCGAGCGTCGCGTTAATTTGGCTTTAAGAAGCAACCCTCCGGGTCTCTTGCCACCAGTAGTAGACTCACACTTCTTCACGATGGCATCCTGCACCCCTCCTGCCCCTTTTCTCAAGCGTTCACACCGACGGTACTCTTGTTAGCATACTTATCATTGGCGCTCGTGGAATTAAGAGCGCACCGGCGGCAAGTTCTATCTAGGTGTCTTTTTCTTCTGTGAAACGACGACAGGGCCGCTGTTTTCAAGATGGTGGTGCGAAAGTGTAAAGAAGAAGGAGGAGGAGAAGAAGAAGCAGCAAAGTCTTAGAGTAGAGGGTAAAGAAAAAGACGTTATACAGGCTACGGGGAGGAATGGGGTGGGATTGGCGGGGTAGGAGATGAGACTCGTCTCGTTGGAAGGTGCCTGTGTTGGGTGGCCTGTTGATAATATCGCCACTGCCAGAGGGTAGGAAGGGTATTGCCTGGCGGACTATTGTCGGAATAATGTTGATTGGATTCAAGACCGAAGGCATTAATCTGCCTTCTTTTATTATGGGTTAGGAGGGACTGTATCAGACTACTACCGAACCTTTCTATTCCTTCTATTTCTTTCTTTTTCTTTTCTTTCCTTTCCTTTCCTTTCATTTCTTTTCTTTTCTTTTCTTTTCTTTCCCACTTCTTTTATCTCTTTCTATCTTACGACGTAACTCTCGTTTTAAAGCGCATACTATCGAAACTCCTCTCTGCTACTTGTCTTCGCTCCGCTTGAAAATCTCGAACGAGAGTAAGTAAGCAAGTAAGTAAGTAAGTAAGTAAGTAAGTAAATAGGTACTTTGAGCAAACAGCCAGAGCTGAGAGATTCTAACGAGAAGAAACGATCGAGACCGATAAAGTATCGCGAGGGCAATCGAAAAATCGTATCCCTTGCTAGTAGTTCGACTTGGAAGAAAAGTGAGAGAACGGTCGTTCATCACTCTTCGTCAGAGTCCCGCCACAAATCCAAAATGGACGTAAGATCTAAACGCGTTTCAACGAAAAAGGGGATGGAAAGACCTGGTGGATAAGTTCGAAGGTGTATCGCGAAAAAAGTCATGGACAATGGCTACATTTTTTTCTTTTCTCTCTCTCTCTCTCTCTCTCTCTCTCTTTTTATCTATCCGTTTGTCGATCTCTTTCTTTTTTTCTATCTTTCTTTCTCTTGCTGAACGTAGACAGAAGAACTATCTCGTTGGTAAAGGGAGTAAGAGGGGTTCTCCAGATGGATGATCGTAAGTGGTGGACAAGTCCGATAAGGGTGAGAGAGTAGGAGGACAGGTCGCTGGGGGGTGTCGCATTGAGACACGAAAGAAGAAGGGCGAGGTGAGTAGGGTTTGGCGCAACCCGAAGAATGGACCTCTTTGTTTAGCCGTTTATGGTGGAAGAGATTTAGCCGGATTGTCGGCGAGCGATAGGCCAGTACTGAACTGAAAGAAGAGGGTAAAGAGGGGTGAAACGAATAAGCAGAGAAATTCGTGAAATTCTTTTTCTCTTTCCCCCCTCTCTCTCTCTCTCTTTCTCTCTTTCTCTTTCTCTACCAAACGATACGTACGACTTCCTTGACTTCTACTTTTTTCTCTACTTTTTTCCTTTTCTCTAACCTTCACTTTCTCTCTCTCTCTCTCTCTCTTTCTGTTTCCTATCTCTTCATCTCTCTTTCTCATACTCTTTCTCAATCCTCTCGAACGTTATACCGGATCCACCGAAGAAGATTCGCTACGCTTACGAGCGCTGACCCCTTACAATGGCCGAGCATTAGCTGACAACAGAGGTGTGGACACTGGACGCCCTCCTAAACGCCCGCACTCTGCTACTACCCTTCGATCGTCTTCGTAAGACCGAAACGTTTCGCATTTATTGCCGTCGGATCGCCGGGATCTAAATAAAATCTCGGACGTTCCTTCGGATAAGGTTCTTCCATCGGTATATGTATGTACATGTGTATGTGCATGTATATATATATACATACATAAGTATATGTACATAAGTGAACGAGCAAATCTTTTTCTCCGTCGTTAATGGACTCGTATTATATATCATCGAAAAATTATATTTAATTTTTTTTTATCCTTTCTTTCGATATACAAATAAATCGGTTAAATAACGATTAATATAAATGACAGAGAGATATTAATATGAAGGACAAAGCCGATCCTCGTCGTTTGTTTACGAAATAACGATTAACTAAAGGTGG
>NC_060959.1:8909615-8912115 GCF_910589235.1 Vespa crabro
TGCAACGGAGCCAAGACTTCGCGAGCCGAGCCGAGTCGAGCCAAGCCGACGGAAAAATGTTTCTATTTAGCTCGCTTAAGCTCTTTATTAAAGGTTCGCTTCTTCCAAGTAGACTAGAGAAAGGGAAAGAGAAAAGAGAGAGAGAGAGAGAGAATATTCTATAGTAAAGCGAGATGGAGTGACTCGCAAGAGCTGCGTTTGAGTAAAAAGAAGATTGTGGTCTTTTCATGATCTCTCTCTCTCTCTCTCTCTCTCTCTCTCTCTCTCTCTCTCTCTCTCTCTCTCTCTTTTTGTAGTCTTCTCCTTCTATTTTGTTTCTTTTTCAATTCTTGAAAAATCTTTAAGGTTCTTTTATAAGATATACCTATATATACATCTATCTTTCTCTTATTCTCTGACTTTCTCTCTGTCGGAAAATCTTAGGTTCTCCTTCTATCGGTATCCGTATATCTCTGGACTCTCGCGAAATCCTTCGAGAGGGTGGAGGAAATTGCGTCAATTACCCGCTGATTTCGGCATCTGATCCGCGTGGATTACGCTCCGCCACGAATGCTGATCCCTTCTTTCGTTTATTGAGCGACGTTTCGAAAATGGCACGAGTCGTTCAGAGAAAGAGAGAGAGTAAGAGAGAAAGAGAATTCTTGGATACAATCATTCCCGTTCACATTCTCGCCTTTTTCCGTTTTCTCAATCGTTTGAAACATACTCGATTATAAGAAATAAAAAAGAGAGAGAGAGAGAGAGAGAGAGAGAGAGAGAAACGAGTAGGTATGAAAGTGATAGGATTAATAAATCTCTAAAGATATGCTGATCGTTATCTAGTAAATCGAAAAATGTATGTCCTTGCGAAATTCACGATTTTGTACTACGTAAATCGAGTGTGCGTATATAACTATCTGTGAGATACAAGAAAAGTAGAAAAGGGGGATGGAGATATAGAAAGAGAAAAGGGAAAGGAGAAAAAAGATATATATATATATATATAACTTTGAAATCCTCTCTCCAATGCGGCACTTGGCATAACGAATAACCTTTCTTCTTTCTTTTCTCTCTCTCTCTCTCTCTCTCTTTCTCTCTTTCTCTCGATAGTCTTTCGCGGTCGATTGTTTCTCTCATCGAGAGGGTCGCCTCCTACTAAAGGAGCTAAGGGACGACGGTTGCAAATAATTCCAAGGCGTTATTCGATGGCATATTTTCGATTATCGGCCAACGAAGCGTAATCTCGACGGTAAATGGAGGATTGTCTCTGTATAGAGGAAGATGAGGTGGTGCTACGGGCTCGTTCGTAGGACATCGAGGAGGAAGTGAAGAAGTAGAAGGAGAATGAGGTTGAGGATGAGGATGAGGATGAAGACGAGAGACGCGAGATAAAGAGAGAGAAGGATTTCGAGGGGTTGCCGCACGGCGGCAATAGGGGGGAAGGGGAAGTGGGGTTGGGTATAGCCACCAGCGGCTCTTTAAAAGAAAGCGGGATAAACAGACAGTTCGAGGAGAAGGGAGGGAGGAAATGTAAATTTCCAGCGAGCTGGAAGGACGAGAAAAGAATAAGGGCTCGAACAACGTGGGTATATTGAGTGAGCGCGAGCGACCCCTTCTTCAGCCTCCTTTTTTCACCCCCTACTTCTCTCTCTCTCTCTCTCTCTCTCTCTCTCTTAGTCTCGTTTCTATCTCTCCTCCTTCGGCGCCCTTTCCTCCTTTAAATTTCATGTGCCAATTGTGCGCGATTGTCTTTTACTCCGGTTTTTCTCTCTCTGTCTCTCTCTCTCTCTCTCTCTCTCTCTCTCTCTCTCTCTTACTCACTCTGTCTCTCTCTCTCTCTCTTTTTTTCCGCGGCGTCGGCTCTCAAAGTTGAAATTCTTTGTGGGGCAGTTTTTTTATCGTGCAAACCCCCCTTCCACCCACCCACCCACCTTCGCTCCCTTCTCTTGACTCACCGCCCTCCATTTCCAATACTTATTTCTCGAATCGTCCCGTACCACCACGCGATCGTTGGTCCTTTAAGACGTACGCTTTGATCGCTGTGTAAAAAAAAAGAAAAAAAGAAAGAATAAAAAATATAAGAAGACAAAAAAATAGCATCAAGCAAAAATAGAAAAAAGAAAAGGTCGACTCTCGCTTATATATCTTAATCCGACCTTGTTTGAGAGTAAAAAAAAAAAAAAAAAAAAAAAAAGGAGAAAAAAAATAAATGCTGATAGAGAATAAAAACGTCACGGCCAAGAAACAAGAACCTAAGGACAACGGATGAACGGACTAAGTAGTGGCTACTAGAGAGACGAGAAGCTCGTATGCTCGAAAGACGACACGATCTGCTCTATTGAGTTTCACGCTTACCTCGGTGATTTTGGTCATCTCCTTAAAACATCTTCGACGAACTTCGAATCTATCGAGTATCATTCTCACGTTCAAACGAAATTCCACGAATTAAAGGGGGGATCACGAATAAAGGTTTAAGTATTATTTCGATACGTCATTATTTTATCCCGAACACGTTATACTT
>NC_060959.1:8917115-8929615 GCF_910589235.1 Vespa crabro
CTTCTTTATTTTTTTCTTTTTTTTTCTTTTTTTCTTTTTCTTTTTTTTTTTTTTTTTGTTCTCGCCGTCGTCGTCGTTTCCTATCATAAAGAAACATCGTCCGCTCTGTAATATTTTCCTTACTTTTAATACGAAGCTCGAACTCTAACTAGTCTAACCTTTTTTTTTTTTATAAAAGTTAATTACCAGCAAGTGTCCGTGGACCGCGAAGACGTAGAACGAAGAGGATAACCGCGGGATAAGAAGGAAGAAAAATAATTGTTCCCTTCTTCATACGATCGGAACGATCCTTCTCGTTATAAGATAATGCAATGTCGTATGAAACGCAAAGTGGACGAAAACGAAGTGTTCAAGTAGTACGTCGTTCATTTGAAATAATAAAAGGCTTGTTATCGAAGATGGTCCTGAGGATACGAGTTAACGAGAATCGAAGAATTTTTCTTCAAATTCACCTTCTTTTCTTTTTTTTCTCCCGTCGACAAATTCGACTCATTCCTTGGATATATTTTTTTCTTCTTCTTCGTCCGCTTTTTATTTCTTTCTTCTTCTTCTTCTTTTTTTTTTTTCCCCCTTACATCTTACGTTCCTTCCCTGCTTTCTTTTCCGCGACCCGACCCTCGCCAATATCGTCGGAGATCGTTGATATTATGCGCCGCTTTTTCAATACTGCATGTGAACCGCGATCTCGCGTTATTAAAAGTACCGCAAGGAAGGAGAATTTGAGAGAGCTCGAAAGATATAGGGAGGCGGATGTAAAAAGAGAAAAAGAGAGACAGAGAGACAGAGAGAGAGAGAGAGAGAGAAAGAGAGAGAGAGAGAGAGAGAGAAATCTTTTAAGAGACTCAAGAATAAGAGGAGATAGTAAAATGATCAGATGACGATTATATAAATGAATGGGAATTTCTCAGACGTATATATATATATATATATATATATGTATGTATGTTTGTATGTGTGTATATGTATGCGCATGAATTGTTGTAATTCGATAAACGAATATATCGAGATGGAAGTATAACTCGTTCATGAACGAAACACGGGACTTTTCGAATTAATTAAGAAAAAGTGTTTAGACAGTGAACTGACTGTACAATATCGAATGGTTTCAATGAATTTATAATAGCCTATAACAGAAAGAAAAAAAATATGGATTTCTAATCGGAATCCAGAGGAAAATTCTCTATTCAAGTAAGTACTTAACTACAAAATTGTTTGATAATATTATCAGAAAGTTATATATAATTAGAAGATTTAACATTAATTTATTCTATTAGTTTATGTACCTTATCAATTATTTTAAACAATTCATCGTTATCAATTATTTTATATTAAATATCATTAAGGATTTAAGTTTATCATCGATTTATTCGTAAACAATACTGTTCTCACGTCAGAAACTACAATACCCGTTGACTTGATGGAAAAGGAGAGAAGCAAAAAAAAAAAAGAAAAAAGAAAAAAAAACAATGGGCAAAAGAAAAAAAATATAACATAAAGAAAGGACGTCGATTTTTTAACGAAGAAACCAAAGTCATCGGATGTTTCCTCGAAGTTATTCGCTTTGGTATTTCAGTATCTGCATCTGCATAGATCGCAATAGGAAAGAAAGAATAAAAAAGAGGATAGTGAAGAATAATACCGGGAAAGAAAGAAAAAGAAAGAGAGAGAGAGAGAGAGAGAGAGAGAAAGAGAGAGAGAGAGAAAGCGAAAAAACGAAATGTGGAACAGGAAAAAGAAAAAAAAAGAGAAATATACGCCCCGTTATCTTCTATTTGAGAGAGAGAGAGAGAGAGAGAGAGAGAGAAAAGTCGCCTTAGAGCAGTGACGTATTATTCGATG
The DNA here is from genome assembly GCF_910589235.1 of Vespa crabro. Lineage (NCBI taxonomy): Eukaryota > Metazoa > Arthropoda > Insecta > Hymenoptera > Vespidae > Vespa > Vespa crabro. The sequence continues at coordinate 8,918,955 of NC_060959.1, forward strand.
GTCGTGAGGGGGTGGTAGAGGTGAGGTGGATACGAAGGAGGTGAACGGGGAAGCGTCGTTTGGCAATCTTAGGGGATTCCGTGGATACAATGGGATCTCAATACATCACCTCACCTAACCCGGCAGCCTCCTCCCCCTCCCTATCCTCCTACAGCGGCCCCGCCAGAGTTCTCCTTTTCGTACTAGCGAACACACCACCATCTACCTTCTTAGTTCTCCTTCTCACCCATCCACCCACCCGTCCCCACCTATATTCCTCTCTTCGTGTCGTTTCTACCGGGTCGCGGCAACGAGCCTTCCAGATGCCGTAATAGCTTAGGAGCCAACGTAATAGCTGCCAGTGCCTTCCTAGAGAGAGTTATAGTTCAACAACGCAGAAATGGAATCGCGAAGAGAAAGGCTGAGGCTTGTAGAGAGAGAGAGAGAGAGAGAGAGAGAGAGAGAGAGAGAGAGGAGGGAAGGAGGATGAGGATAGTGGCAGTGATGGTGATGCTGTAGGAGAAAGAGGAGGAAGAGGAAAAGGAGGAAAACGAGGAGGAGGAGGATGAGAAGGAGAAGAAGGTGGTGTGTGATAGTGGTGGTGGAGGTGGTAGTGGTGGTGGTGGTGGTGGTGGTTGTTCGCAGAGAGGTGGAGGAAGAAGAGGCTGATGGCGGCGAAGGAAGAGGCGGTGGCTGCTGGTGGTGGGTAGCAAAGGGAGAGAAGAAAGATCGGAGAAAGCGAAGGAGGAGATGGAGGAGAAGCTAGTGGAAGAAGGGAAGGGCAAGAACGGAAGGAAGGATCCCGGAATGGCGAACGAGGACGAGGGAAAGAGAGAGAGAGAGAGAGAAAGAGAGTAAGAGAGAGAGGACGCAATAACCCCCCTTTTGCTCCGTTTATCAGCCTGTGGATGCGGATGCTTCGTGTGTTGCGGACTTGCAGCAGCCTGGAAAATGGCGTCTCCGAATCGAGATCTTACTCTAATATTAACTCTCTCATTTTCTTTCTCTCTCTTTCTCTTGCTCTCTCTCTCTTTCTCTTTCTCTTTCTCTTTCTCGCTCTCTCTTTCATTTTTTCCATACTTTACGTATATACCGTAATCATCAAACAATGGAGAGAAAAAAAAAAATTGAAAGGCCGATGTCTGGATTGTAAAAGAAGAAGAAGAAGAAGAAGAAGAAAAGACAAAAAATGATTGTCACACAGTTTTTCGTCGAGAGGAAAGATACAGGGCCGAGGCATCACCGACATGTTATTTCCTTTTATATATTTTCTTTATTTCACTTTTTTTCTTTTTCATTTATTTTTATTTTTATTTATTTTTTTTTTTTTTTATTTATTTATTTATTTCTTTTTCTTGTTTCTTTCTTTTTTTTTTTTGACGAATTCACGTCGACAAGAAGCGCGGACGGGGATATACAAAATTTACACTGCATTATTGTTTATCGTAGTGATAAACTAGGTGTGGTACGTGGATGGCGCACGAGAATCGCAACGTCATCTCGCATTCGAGTCGCGAGGATCGAAAAAAGAAATGCCATTGCAACGGCAACAGCGAGAATAGCAGTCCGGGGGCGAGGCAGCTGCTTCCCGCCCATTCTGTACCACCCTCGAACTACCCCCGCTTGTCGTTCGTACACCCATGTCGTCGATGTGTTCGCGTCGAAGGTGCATATTTAGGAGAATCAGAAAGGAAGAGAGAAGAGAAGAGAGAGAGAGAGAGAGAGGCTATGGAAGCTTGGGACGTTGACACCAGAAGCTGGATGATTCCGGTGGATGGAAAAGCTCGATGGAGGTGGAGGTAGCAATGGAGGTGGAGGTGGGAGATGAGTACCAACGTTCTTCCTCGAAGAGGACAGAGAGACAGAGAGAAAGAGAAAGAGAAAGAGAAAGAGAGAGAAAGAGAGAGAGAGAGAGAGAGAGAGATAGAGATATGGGTGGTGCATCGAAAGAGTAAGACAGCAAGAGGCTCCTCCGAGCTGGTAGACGTAGACGTCGACGTCGACGTCGACGTCGGCGTCGGGCACGTCTAACCGTGAAAAAGGCGTGGCAAGCGATGCGTTCGCGCACCTTTGCACCTGGTGCGCCGATGAAGACACGCCTCCGTGGAATTCCGTTCTCCGGTCCGCCCTCTTGTGTCGACCGTTCCTCTCTCGAACGCGCTAACCGTTTCCCTCTCTCCTGACTCTTCGCTTCCTCTCCCACTTTCTCTCTCTCTCTCTCTCTCTCTTTCCCTGTCTCTAGTACCTCCGTTTCCTCTCCTATCTTCTCTTCGAATTACGCTGAGGAGGAAATCGTGGATCCCTTGTCTCTTCTCTCTTCTTGCCCCTCCCTCTCTCCCTCTCTCTCTCTCTCTCTCCTGTCACCTTCTATCTCACGATAGCCCTATTGCAAGTACCAGCATCCTTCGAGCTAAAACATTTCATCGTACCTTAGCATTATCTTTTTTAAGAACAATTATACAGCAACGATAAGAGCTATGGGCGTACACGCATGGCCCGATGCCTTTTCTGGCGTATAAACATAACTTAGATAATACATAGAAACACGCATACGACCGTCTCCTATTACGTCTACATAGTCAGCTAGGTCTATCTCTATCCGCGAGTACACAAGTCCAACTTGCGCGCGCAATCTTCCCTTCTTCTCTTTCTCTCTTTCTCGCTCTAACGTTAGCCGCCCACTCAGAGCGTCGCTCGCGAGTCTACCCCCACGCGACCCTTCTCCGCCTGGACCAAGACCCACCCCCACCTCTAACCTCTGTCCTTCACGATGAGGAGGAAAAAGCATAGACGAAGAAAGAGAGAGAGAGAGAGAGAAAGAGAGATAGATAGAGAAAGAGAAAGAGAGAGAGAGAGAGAGAGAAAGAGAGATAGATAGAGAAAGAGAAAGAGAGAGAGAGAGAGAGAAAGAGAGATAGATAGAGAAAGAGAAAGAGAGAGAGAGAGAGAGAGAAAGTCCTCGCCAAGTACGATTACTGTATGCTCTCGCGAATTCTCTCTCTCTCTCTCTCTCTCTCTCTCTCTCGCTCGCTATTTTCCTCTCCTCTTTCAACCCCTCCTTCTCCTTCTTCTTCTTCCTATTCCAGGTACCCCCTTCGTCGTCTACCACCTACCCTCTCAAACCTAAAACCCCCTCCCCTCTGAGAGTCCGAACCGCGTACGCGCGTACGTTCCTTCCGAAGAAGGAAGGACGTAGGTATTGATCAGAAGGAGTACGTACCGCGTCGAGAAAGCAAGAGACCAAGCCCCGACACCCACAACTCTCTACCAGACTCCTTTTATCAAGCATTAAACGTTTAAACAAGTCTACCACTAGTATGGGATATCGATTGAGGCAAATGTATATATGTATGTACGTATGTATGTACGTCTATGTATGTACTTGCCTATGTATATTGCTTAGAAGATAATTTTACAAGAATATCTTTCAAAGATTTTTATACGATCTTAAAGTGACACTAAAATATTATCGCACTATATATTTACGCTGTTTGATCGGGTTTATTACAATTCTCATTCGTACGATATTTGGCAACGTGAACAATGACTGTAATTGGGATTCATCATTCGAATTTGTAAATTCGATTAATAATAGAATTGAATTTGGCTCTGGCAAGTTGGGTTAATTGTTTCTTTGGCAAAATTAAAGGAAAAAAGTCTTTTCCTTTCTTTTTCTTTTTTTTTTCTTTTGTTTTCTTTTTTTTCCTTTTCTTTAATTCCATTCGTTCGAATGACGAATGAATTAAGAATGAGAATGAAACAGATAATTATGATAATATCGACGGCTATTGGGATTACGAAAATGTTTATTTATAAATGAAGCAAAATTTTCTACTTAGAGTAATTTTTTTTTTTTCGTACGAATTAAATTTCATACATGTAGAACTGAGCTAATAGGAATACTAAATTCTTCAAAAAAGATTTGATGCGATCTTTTAAACGTTAGAACGGCTTGGTTTTAACGACGTACACGCAACGGCCGTTTACGAAGAGAATCGACTTGCTCGCTCGCGCGTCGCAAACCTACACGCTTACGGAATGTCGTTTTACGAGGCATCGTAATTCAAATATCGCCGTGCATAAAATTCAAATCGTCCTGTCGTAAAAGCAAAAAGTCGTTCAAAGTCGCATAAGGACGTTCGCGTTTAATGCGCAAACGTGCCCATTGTCGTACTACTCGAACTGCACTGCCTATCTCGCACGATATCAAAGTATCGTTAAAGACTCGAACGAGAGAAAAAGAGAGAGGAAGAGAAAGAGAAAGAGAAAGAGAAAAATCAAGATTCAAACTATCCTTTTCCTTTATCCCCTCGCGAGATGGAGACTCGCGGAGTATCGAAGCGTTTCTTTTTCAGATCACCGAGGAAACGAAATTATTGCTTTGTTTTCACGATAAACTTGTACGATATGTAAGAAAAATTGCTTTAAAAGTTCTAAGGGAGATTATTATATCGATTTTTTAATATAACGAGAAGGAAGGAAGAAAGAGAGCAATGTTTTCTTCCTATCATTATAAAAGTAAGTAGCTAAAAAAGTTCGATTAAAAATAATCGTCGAACGTTCGTCGAGATATGTATACATGCATACATACATATATACATACATACATGCATACATACGAAGATATTACCCGAGTCGCGAATAAATCAGCGGTAATTAGTAGCGGAGGTGAAATTTACGAGCGTACGCGGATTCACGGCGGTACCACCTATGACAGCTCATTATTATTCCTCACAAAAATATCCGAGGACTTTGCGCCGGCAATAACGCTCTTGGCTCGTTAACGTGCACAGTTATCGGGAGAGAGAGATCGCGAACGACGCCAAAACTCTCTCAATGCGTTCGAGCCGAGAGATCGCGCGTGTTCGCGATTATTTACATAGCGAGCAAGAGAACGCGAGAGAATGAGAGAACAAGAAGAAGAAGAAGGAGAGAGAGAGAGAGAGAGAAAATAGCTCCTTAACTACGATCCGAGTTCATTAGGACACTAATTACCCAGCACGTGCATGCGTGTGCACGTAAGGAAGTAGGCATAGGTAGTACAAGAAGGTTAGGCCCTTTCCCTTCGACCCTCTCATAGAGGAACTTGCTCTACGTTGTACCTTCCACCCTAGGTAACGCGTAGAACGCTAGGTAAAATGGTATTAGCACGCTCCAGACATCTATTTACAAGGTTGCACGTCTTGGTTACGTTGTTAGACTCCAACTTGGCTTTAGTTGCCTCTTTGCTCGAATTGCGCCTTGACTTTGCCTCGTCGACGAGGGAATACCGAGTGAAAGAGAGAAGGAGAGTGGCTGAGGGTGGAGGAGGGAGGGAGGGAAGGTTATAGGAAAGAGGCAAAACCAAACCCCTCCGGCGTATCGTCGTTTCATATGAAGTTTCTTCCAAGAAATCATACGATAAGGCACTGCTGCTTCGTTATTTTCTAATAGTCAGCCATCACCAATAATAACGAGTCACAAAGCATGCTTGAAAAATCAGATTTGTTTAGAACAAATGTAATTATCGAGATCGTTTTAATAATAATAATATCGATTAATTATAACGAATAATATCTAAAGTAGTTTTAAATATCGTTCGAAATTTTCAACGATACTAATCAATACAATGTCCTCCTTTTTCTTTTTTTTTTCTTTTTTCTTTCTTTTTTTCTTTCTTTTTTTTTCTTTTTTTCCTTCTACTTTTTTTCTTTGTCAATGTATCTGAACGTTATCTAAATCTATGTCAAATGTATTTTAATCCAATTTCGAATTACAAATTGGAACAAAATGTCAAATGTGAATTATCATTGACGGAATAATTGTCAATCAATTAAATGTAAATTGAAGATATTGATTGATCGAAATCAATGTCAAACGATATATAATCTTGTATTTAAATCGGACGAGGATTTCGAATTTGGTATTATGGCAAAACAATGCATCGTATGAGTTATTTGTTACAATGACATTGTATCAAATCGAATCTTCGATTCAATAACGAAGTTTGACCTTTCACGATGATCGACTCTGTTTTTGTCTTGTTAGAAAAAAAGGAGGTAAAAAAAAAAAAAAAGAGAGAAGAAAAAAAAAAGAAAGAAAAAAATCAGAAAATGAATAAAAATGAAATGCGTATGTTGTTACGATAAGTGAAATGAAAAATAATGAGAACGAGATAGTTCGAATGAAATGAAAGGATTAGAAAGAATAGAAAAGATTAATAAGGGATAGAAAAATCTGCGATGTTCCAACACGTGGTACATGACAGAGAACGTAGACGCGGTTGGTTGATCGAGCTTTGAGGGAGAGAGGGCTTGTTTAGAGCGCGAGCGAAAGAGAGGAAAATAGAAAGAGGGAGGGAGAGGGCGAACGAACGAACGAACGAACGAACGAACGAACGAACGAACGAACGAACGAGGAGGGACTCTGAAGCACGTGGCGTTCCGGCGACGCGCGCCTCTCCGTTCCGGTGGCTGTACATCTCTACCGGTGGCAGAGAGGAGAGAGAGAGAAAGAGAAAGAGAGAGAGAGAGAAAGGGAGGGAGGAAGGGTGTTTTCCACCCTCAGCATCCCTCCCACTTGTTGTGCTTTACCGTGTTGTGTTGCTATGTTGCCTTGTGTATCGAGAAAGTTCAACGCCGGTTAGACGATGTTTCCACCTTCGGGACATAGGATCAACAGGCTTCCTTTTCAATGATAACGAACTAGAAATTTGATAAAACTTATATCTATTTAACATTTTATTCTTAGATATTTCATTAATAATGTTGTTTTTATTATTATTCTGATCATCGTTGTTACCATTGTTTCTCCTTTTCTTTTTCCTTTTTCTTTTATTTTCTTTAATCTTCGCCTATCAATTTAATATACGCACGTGCGTACGTGCGTGAGTGCGTGCGTGCGTGAATGCCCGCACACGTCAAATCAAATGATTTAAATACAATTGACGTAATGTCATGTACTTTATAACACGACAGAAAATCGACTTTAGGAAAAGCGTTTTGACGTTGAGACGAAACTTTATGCTACAGAAGCTTTCCACGGTGTTATCAGGAAATCGTTGAAGCGCAAGAGAAATTCATTTAGCGCCGACTAATTTTCAGCCGTAATTTCGTTCATTACTGCAGGCGTTGCGCGCGTTGGAACACTCGGTTCTTCTTGAAGGGGATATATGATTATCGAAGAACGAGAACGTTCTCTTTCTCTCTTTCTCACAGTACACGTACCGCAGGATTTTAAGGGTGACGACCCTAAAGGGAATATCTTCGGATCGTTGCGTGCCTCTCGAGAGAAAGAGACTCGGCTCTTTCTCTCTTTCTCTCTCACTCTTTCTTTTCCTTTCTCTTTCTATCTCTTTCTCTCTCTCTCTCTCTCTCTCTCTCTCTCCAACTACCTTTGGTGGATCGATTTTACGCTACGACTTAAAAATTTTCTCCATGAAAATCATTGAAACAATAATGATATTGATACTAATAATAATAATAATAATAATAATAGGCGAATAGATCTTAGCGAAGAATAGGAAATTTATTGAAAGCGTAATGGTACCTGTAATTTCGATCAATTCACGATTACTAAATAAAAAAAGTTCAAAGTTAGTATCGAGTTTTTGATAAATACGAAAATAGGTGTCGATCGAGTGATTTTCGAGGATGCTCGTCGGTGAAATTCTAAAAGGTAGACGGATAGAAAAGAGAATATAACAGAGGGAACATCCCTCGGGATCTTTAACTCCGTTGGTCCTTCAGGAACTGACGAGCCACTTGGTATGCAAGATGTACAGCCATTCATCTTCCGATCTACTCGAAAGTCTCGACCTACGGATATAAATTAGCTTTTGTTTAGCATTCAATGCGAGAGAGAGAGAGAGAGAGAGAGAGAGAGAGAGAGAGAGAAAGAGAGAGGAAAAGAGAGAATCGTGTAGTCGCGTCGAACCCCTCCCCCACCTCCAACCACCTCCACCTGCTATTTTATCCATCTCGATCCTCTATCTTCTTCTCGTATTCGTACCCGTCCGTTTGTTCGTTCGTTCGTTCGTTCGCTAAGGCGGCCCCGTGGCAATCCACTGCAATTAACGTACCCGTTACCTGCTTCTTCTCGGCCGAGCCAATTAAACATTTGCGATTGCCATGAAAAGGAATCGCCTGGCCGACGTTAAAAGGGAATTTAATTCTCGGAGCCACCGAACTCAAGTCCAATGTAAAGAATCCGTTCGGAATCCGCGGAGCATCGCACCGAATCAATATCTCTCTTTCTCTCTCTCTCTCTCTCTCTCTCTATCTCTATCTATCTATCTATCTCTCTCTCGTGAATATATCTCTTTCGTGGCATAGTAGTATCCCACTTCGAGCGTTATCGTCGTATTCTCTTTCTTTCTTCTATTCTTTTCCTTTCTCTCTCTCTCTCTCTCTCTTTCTCTCTCTCTTTCTCTCTCTATCTATCTCTTTTCCTTTTCATTCTCTTTTCAAATTTCGTTTCGAACTTATTACGTAGGTTCAGTTAGCGATAAGGTTTTAATCTATCGGTAAGCGACGTAACCGTAGAAACGACGTGGGAGTTTGAGAATCTGTGGTAACTGGCGATGGAATAATTAATAAATGCGCGCATTAGTATGCGCGGTAAGGGATGAGAACCGTGCGGACCAGCCTCAGTTGGATCAGACTACGGTAGAGTCCAGGCACCGACAGTTAGGAATTATAAAATAATAAAGAGAAAATTACGTAATGTGAGGATCGGATGAGAATTAGAGGACAATGGAGACGAGACGAGACTGGTGAACCTTCGTTGTCTAAGGGTTACCTATCTACCTACCTACCTACCTACCTATCTACCACCCACCCATCTACTACTACTACTACCATTGGAATCTACCCTTACTACTATTACTTTCAAAAGGGAGTAAGGCCAAAAAAGGGGTTTATGGTGGGAGAGGTCGAAGGTCGAAGAGCCAGACGTCTTAATGTCTGATACTCGCATCGTTGGAAAATCTTAAAGTACCTTTCAACTACTATAACTGATGTTCTCTTTTTTACGATTAAACATAATTTTACGAATTAAATATAATTCTCTTATTATTATTATTATTATTATTATTATTATTATTATTATTATTATTTCGAGGTGATTTGATGGATCGATTGATGTTATAAAATTTTTCATTATCTTTTCATATATTCCATTGTTATTACTTTCTTAATACTTTTATAGCGTTTTGTTATCGCCATATTACCTTTTATATTTAGTCAGCATTGAAGATTTCTTTTTAGTTGAAAAGTTAAATGTTCCTAGATCTAGTTCCCCAAGCTATTTTCTACTTTCTTGTAATTACGGAGTTCTAAAGCTCTTATACGATAAAACTTCTCTGTCTTTCTCTCTCTCTCTCTCTCTCTCTCTCTCTCTCTCTCTCTCTCTCTCTCTCTTTTTCATTCCCTTTCAAAGAACACGTACACGTTGGAAGAATTTCACGAATTCCATCGAAACCGAACGAGATTCTCGCCTTCGAGAGGATGCTAATCCTTAGAACGTTTCTGATTAGTAGTCGACGGACGTAGACCCTTTGGCGACTTTGTAAATGGTAACAATGTTATGTAATTAGGTAAAAAGTTCTGTAATCAAGAAGTAGATCTTCCGCGAGTTTCTCGCTCCGAACCATCGCATCGTCGTGGGGAAAGATCTTTCTCCTTCTCTCTTTCTCTCGCTCTCTTTCTCATTCGTATTAAAATAGTCTCGCTAGGAAAGCGTGCGTTGCGTCGTGCATATCTTAAAACCCAAGAGGGTGGAGAGATTGTGATAGCCGTCACTGGGAGGCTAAGAATCACCCCTGCACTGATTTTTTCACGCGGTTCGTATTATTACCACATTGGCCATTCGAAATTAAGAGGATCGCTTCGAATTATTTCGTATTCATCGAAAATTCAACCAAATTTTAAATCTTTTTTCTTATTTTTTTTTTTTTTTCTTTTTTTTTCTTTTTTTTTTTCATTCTGATCACTCGATCGCTTTGATTTTCAAAGCATTATATTTGGATAGTATCGTAGTAAAAAAAGAATGAAAAAAGAAAATAATTTCCATCACTAGTTTAATGTTACAAAAAGGATAAACGTGAATCTTTCCTACCGATTTATATCGTATTATTATTTAAAATTGAATTTGTTATCTCTATTTATCTATTAATAAATTTACGAAGATTAATAAATTTGTATGTACGAAGGATCGAATAAAAATACGAATAAAATTCTCTATGGAAATCTAATTTGTACGAAACGATAATCTTGTTGGGTACTTTAAAATGCGAATCCACATGAGTCACGACTGGCGTCTCAACGAAGCCAGGAAAAGTAAACTGGCGCGTGAACGAAGCGTAAACAAAAAGTCACGTCCAGACTTATACATACAAAATGGCTCGCGCGTAATCATATCGAACACGAGCACGATCTCTCGCGTATGTTCATCGACGTCAGCGCCCGCGTTCCTTTCCATCAGCCATCCTTGTAACTCAATGATGATCTCATATATTTCTTCCCCTCCCACCCCCCCCTCTCTCTCTCTCTCTCACTATCCATCTATCTATATCTAACTCTTTCTTTCAATCTCGCTTATATACTCACATACATACATACATACGTTCATATACATTGCATTTAACAATCGTACGTGTCCTTTCTTTTCGTAGAGAAAGAAAAAAAAAAAAAGAAAAAAGAAAA
>NC_060959.1:8937115-8952115 GCF_910589235.1 Vespa crabro
TCTTTCTTTTTCTTTCTCTCTTTTTTTTTTTTTTCTTTATTTTTTTCTTTTCCTTAATTCTTTGTTCCTTTTTTATTTTTTATTTTTCCATAAATTTCGAGACAACCTCGATAACGGAATATAGCCGCGATTTGAGAAAATAAATATGATAAAAAAGAAGGAAAGAGAAAGAGAAGGAGAAAGAGAAAGAATGAATGAAAGAAAGAAAGAAAGAGATAGGAAAAAAAGGCTTTGTAAAATATAAACGAAGCGTCGAAAGAGATGATCTCTCGCCTCCGCCAATTTTTATTCTCGTCAGTTAAAGTCGTACGGCACAACGGGTAAATAGGTGGTAGACTGAGGAGGAGAAAGAGGAGGTGGAGAATGAGGAGGAGGAGGAGGAGGAGGAGGAGGAGGAGGAGGAGGAGGAGGTGGTGGTGGTGGTAGCTTCGAGCAAGCGGTCGAGCAAACGAGTTACGGCCTCGGGGCCTCTAAAAATAAATATGTTGTTTATTCACAAGTAAACCGGATGCCGTTGTTTGCTTTGGAGCAAATTGTTTTGTTAAGTTTTGCCGGGGCCGCGAGAGAGTGTACCGTGCGTGTACGAAAGAGGCGTGGGGGACAGAGAAAGAGAGAGAGAGAGAGAGAGAGAGAGAGAGAGAAAGAGAAAGAGAAAGAGAGAGAGAGAAACAGAGATATAGAATGAGAGAGATAAAACGAAGGAGGAGGAGAAGGATGAGGAGGTGGAGGAAGAAAGAGAGAGATGGAGATATACGCGGTGAAACAGAGACGAAAAGAAAGAGAACAAGCAAAACGGAGAAAGAGGCTCTGCTACGCGTGAAGTCACGCAGCCCTCCAACCTCCTACATCCTCCCATCACCTCCTCGTCCTACTACCGGTGCTTTTCCGGTCTGTTTTGACCCGTGTATTAGTAGGAAGCCTCCAGCTGTACGCAGATTCCACCACTGCTAACAATCAACGACGACGACGACGAGGAGCGTTGCAGAAATACGGGAGGTTGACTCGGCTCGAATAATAAAAACACGTGCGGAGGTGGTGGAGAATGATGAACGAGGATACGAACGACGACGAAAGATGTAGATTTCTTCGTTTCTTTTTTCTTTCTTCTTCTTTTTTTTTTCTCTCTTTTTTTCTCTCTTCTTTTTTTTCTTTTTTTTTTTTTTTTTTAATCTCTTGTGTTTTCTCTTTTTCAACTTTCCCAATTTGGAACTTCCCAGGATGAGAGCAAATAAATCGGCTGATTTTTAACCTGCCGAAATTTAACTCGCTATCGGAAGAAATATCGATTTGGATGACTCGATAAATCGACGGACTCTGTCCTCCCTTTATGTATATGTATGTGTGTGTATGTGTGTGTGACTGTGTCCGTGGATACAACGCATTCCGGAACGAAATCCGAATGGCACGCCTCGACGTGAAAGCGTCGATTTACGGAATGATAAATTATACATACGTTGGATTGTAAAAAATAAAATTGCTCGCAAAAAAAAAAATATATATATATATATATATATAATATATATACATAAGTACATACGTGTTATCTCTTTAAGTTTCAAACACGTGCGTTTGAGATTCGTCCGTCGAATAGGTTTTCCTTTCTATCGTAAGGGAGATTAAAAATTGATTGACTTTTAGAAAAGGAAAATCAAATCGATTTCGTTCGTCCTGCTATCTATAGATTTTCAAAAATGATGTATATCTACGTAATATATCTATACACACACACACATATATATGTATATATATATATATATATATATATATATATATATATATATATATATATATATATATATAGACCCGTAGAGAAAGTTAGAAATGTAAGTGTTTAGATCACGAGTAATGGGAGTATTAAATCGAACATTCGTATCGTTGAGCAACGATCTTTTAATTGAATCGATAAAGTATCGTCATTAAAATTCTATATAATCATTTGAGCGCGTTAAAAGTCACAATTTTTTCTTTTGTTTTTTAACGAGATATCGTAAGAATAATTTCCTGATCTTACCGAGAATTATAGAATATAATGTTACAGTATACAGTGGTTCTCCGTTCGTAGTCTTTGAAATGTCCCGTTGTCTATCTATCAATTTTCAATTTCTAATATTCTTTCTTTTCATTAAAATTGAAGATTTCTTGTTTTTCGTTACGTCGTGCTACTTTATGCAGTTATGGACGATCGATTAACAAACGTTTAAAGATAGTCGAGTATTTAAAAATAAAAATAAAAAATTGTCGATTGTCAGATGCGTAAGATTCTAATAAACGAATAGAGCGATAAATATTATTACTATTTATTTATAACTATATATATATATATATATATATATATATATATATATAGAGATGCATACATAAGTATAATTTATTAATGTATTTTATGTAAATGATATGACATTACGCGAAATCCGACAATAGCAATTACCAGTCCTGCGGGACTGAGGAGCTCTTGAGAAAAAGAGTTCGTTGGAGGAGGGAGAAGAAGAAGAAGAAGAAGAAGAAGGAAGGAAGGAAGGAAGGAGTATGGAAAAGAGAAGAAGGGAATAAAGCGAAAGAATGAATAAAAAAAAGGATAGACGGATATACAGGGACTGAACGACGAGGGGATGTACCGTAAAAAAAAAAGAGGAGAAACGTAATCGGCGGTCTCCCACACTTGGACTAATTACAAAACACAATTTAAAATGGTATCACGAAAATGCTCTAAGTAATATTATCTGGTTACCAACGAGTGAGACGACGAAAATGGTAGAAACGAAATGGAAGACGATGAAATGGAGAAAGATGAGAGATGAAGAGAGATAAAGGAGACAGAAGGGATAGAAACGAAGAGACGAAAAGGAAGAACGTTAAAAGCGGACACCCGGTAGAGTTTCGCAGATTAATGCCTTTAATAAACAGAGTCGACGACTCGTCGAGCATGTTGCAACCTCTTCTCGTCTCTCTCTCTCTCTCTCTCTCCTCTTCGCGAACCCTTTTCTTTTATTTACCTTAAAAGAAGAAACAAAAGAGTTAAAACGCACCTTCGCTCTTAGCTACGCACGGGAATGCATTTAACTCGGATTTACTCTCTCTCTCTCTTTCTGCCTCGTCACCCTACCCCCGCCGACGGTGCTGCCGCGTTTCTTTTTTTTGTTTTATTTTTTTCTTGTTTTCTCCACTCTCCTCAACTAACCAACCCCGTCGCCTTTCGCGGTGTTACGCGCCCCCTATAAAAAGCGAACACGACGATTTAAATCGCCTCTCGCGTTTTGCAAAAGTCCTCTCTCTCTCTCTTCCTCTCTCTCTCTCTCTCTCTATCTCTATCTCGCTCTCTCTTTTGCGCGAGTGTGCGCGTGAGTAAAACTTGAAACGACTACAATAGAGCTCTTTCGACTCTACTACTCATCGAGGAAGGGTAGTGGAAAAACATTTACCGTGATTAACGACGAACAACAGGTTTTTCTCTCTCTCTCTCTCTCTCTCTCACTCTCACACTCTCTCTCTCTCTCTCTCTCTTTCTCTTTCTTTCTCTAGTCGAGATCTTTTAAATAAAAGATAAATAACCGTTTCAACGAACCTGCGTTTATACGTGGATCTACGTTGATTTCGTTACTTAACGGCTTAATTGACACAAGACGAATATACTGTTATGAAACATGATATATGTATGATATTGCCTTTACATATGTTCATTTTTACTGGATTATATATACCTACGTATTGTGTAAACATGTGTTTCATAATAAAATATGCGTATGTTAAATGTTTATTTTATTTGTGTATACACGCGCGCGCGCGCGCGCACTCACGCGCGCGTGCATACACATACATACACAAACATACATACATACATACATACATACATACATACATACATACATACACATACACACACACACACGTGTATACAACAGCATATTTGTGATAATTATTTCTAATTAATATTTAATAATTCAAACGATTTCAAAGTTTAATTGTATATTTTCTTTCTTTGATCGCATATCAAAGTCAGAGTAGTAGGAATTTAATTAATCGTATTAATTTCATGTTAAATTACATAATTTAACGAAAAAATTAACAGTTCGACGGGAAGAGTCCAATTGTCTCGCGTTTAGAAATTATCAAGAACGGGAGGAAACGTTACGGGGGGGGGAGGGAGGGGGAAAGAAAAACAAAACAAAAAAAGAAAAAAGGACAAAGGAAAAAGTAAAAAAAAAAAAGAAGGAAGAAAAGGAAGAAAAAGAAAAGAAAAGAAAAAAGAAGAGAAAAGAGCAGGAAAAAAAAAAACAGAATGACCAATAATTCTTTTTTCTTCGTCTCCGTCAAAGGCGGCACGAAATTGTCCGTAATCGTTGGCAACGAGTTCGTTTGCTGACAAACACTTTTTTTCTTTACCCAATTTCGACGGGCGTTGTCGTCATCGTCAACGGGACACTTGTTCAAACAAGCCACGACGCGCATAAATAACATCAGCGCGTAAATAACATTAACACGTGTGCCCTATGAGCGTGGGTGTCGAATTTCCAAAGCAGTACAGTCATCATATTTTACGTACATACGTATGTACGTATATTAAAGTTAGAAAGAGATAGAGAAAGAGAAAAAGAAGAAGAAGGAAGAGAGAGAGAGAGAGAGAGAGAGAGAGAAGGAGAGAGGGGGAGTGAAGGAGGTAGGGATATCTTAAACATATGTTTTGACGTACAATTACATATTAGTTTATGAGATACATATTTTCAATATAATATGAAAACTTGAAGATATCACGAGTAAGATCGACGTATTTATTCGTTCGATATGAATCGAGAAGAAAACAAAGAAAGAAATTGTGATAAACAAAGTCAATATAAAAATTAATTGAGAAGGGTTGTTTGAGAGAGAATCATGATGCACATATATATATATATATATATATACATATACATACATACATACATATAATAATCCGTTTCGTTCGTCGACTCATTCTTAGAAACTGTGAACCTGAAACAGGCTTCAAGGAGGGCAACAGCATCTCTCAAGGACGTCTACGGGGAGCAAGAGACGGCTAGACTAACGTAACGGATCCTGTTTCGTCGAGGGACGGATTCTTCGAAGATACGTCACCGTTTTCGCCTTGGTAACACCGATAACGTGCGAGAAATATAAATAAAAAAAATTACGAAGTAGTCAGAATTAGTCATGAAGGTTAAAAAAAAGAGAGAGAAAGAGAGAGAGAAAAGAGAACGAAATAAATATCTCTTTGTAGTGTACGACGATCGATTCCTGATAAAACATATTACAACGCGAACCAAACATAGATAAAATTGTAAATGTTTGAGTTATGTGGGAATATATATATAAAGAGATATAAAGATAAAGAGAGAAGAAAGAGAAAGAGATGAGCGAGGAAGAAACGTAATCTGGTTAAGAATTAAGGGTGGTAAGCGGAACCGAAATTTCAGCTGGGTCAAAGCGGACGACGCGAGGACGAGGACGATGACGACAGAAGGAAGAGAATAACCCTCGGCAGAGTCCGTTAATCTCACGGTTAATCTTGATTTAATCCTTGACAAGGGCGTTTAAGCGTTCCCCGGTTAGAATTAAATTGCAGTCTCGAATACTATCCACTATGGTGTGGAATTCATATACAATGGACTTGATATAAGGTGTAAATTCGATGTGTTTTCGTTGAAAAAACAAAAACAGAAAAACAAAAAAAAAAAAAAAGAAGAACGAAAAGAAAAGAAAAAAAAAAGGAAAAATCAAACAAAAGCGTACAAAGAATATATGCGACGAAGAGAATATTTCTCGTTCGATGAATCGAAGAGTCTCCCTACTCCCCTCCCCTCTTTTGCCCTATTCCCCTATTCTCTCCTCTCGTTCCCCGAAGAAACGAGAAAGATTGGATGGAAAGAGGGAAGAAGAAAATAAAGTATAAAAGAGGAAAAAAAAAAAGAAAAGAAAAGGAAAAAATGAAAAAAAAAAAGAAAAAGAAGAAAAAAAAGAAGGAAGGAATAAAAATTTTTATTTATACGAAAGACCATACTCCTTTTTTGCTTCTCTCCGGCGTCATATTTAATTTTTATTATGCCGACTATCTGTGTATGCATTGGCCTGCCTGTGTGTTGTCTTAGCCTCGTGTATTCGAAGAGTCGAGGGAACTCGGTGTAAAAGGTCGGCTCTCTCTCTCTCTCTCTCTCTCTCTCTCGTAGATATACACTACGGGGACTGGTAAACGCGTGCTATATGTAAATACAGCATGATACATTGGATATTCGCTTATAAACACCCCATTTTTATTCGGCCCGCGTTTCACCACCCGCGTGCTATTCTCCCACTTTCTTCCTAGTCTCCTATTCATCCCCTTCTTCTTCTTCTTCTTCTTCTTCTTATTCTTCTTCTTCTTCTTTCTTTTTTTCTTTCTTTCTTTCCTTCTTTTTCCTTTTATTTTCTTATACCTCTTGCATTCACATTTATTTTCTACTCTTTGCATCACCATTTGTTCGTACGCGTAACGTGAATACCATTTTCCTTTGTTAATTTTCACTATTATATATTATATTTATAATTATGTCTTTTTGTTTTGCCTCTCTCTCTCTCTCTCTCTCTCTCTCTCTTCCTCTCTTTCTTTCTTTCTTTTTTTTTTTTGTTTTGCTTTTACAATGAAGTTTCTCGTGTATTTTAGATGAATACCTTTAAATGTCGACCATTGACAAGCTTGCAAATTAATTTATTTTTAAATATAGAAACAGAATATGTACGAACGAAAGTAAAGGTCACGTGGGACAACTGACTATTTTTTCTTGTTATGTATATATATATATATATATACATATAATCCCATTTGTATGATCTCGTAAAAGTCATCGATCTCAAGGACAACCGTGATAAGAAAAGTTTGATCGGCACGCGCTCTCAGTGTGATCTCGCGTCTCGTCGTTGCGAGACGAAAAATGTGCTGGGAATATCGATCAGCGTCACGTTTATAGTCCGGTACCCTCGCTTTATTTAGGAGAATTTCTGTTTGATCGAGCATAGCTACGGTTGAAAAGGGTCTCCCTGTGATTTGCCTGATTCTTTCGCACGGCCGATTCCCTCGATCTCGTACCGTAAGCCCGGAAGGGCCGAGTTACCTCACGCTAGAACAATTTCTAACTGCGAGAACTAGCGCGAATTGTACGCGCACGCGCACAACGAGGAAACTTTAAAAAGGGCCGGTTATTTGTTCACCGTCCTCCATTTTATCTTACGAATCACTGTAGTTTGTAAGAAAACGTTGAAGAAAATCTATCGAAATTTTCTAACAACTTTCAACGTTCCTTCCTTTCAACTCTCGCTTTCCCATCTTCAAGCATTTCTTTCTTTCTTTCTATCTTTCTTTCTTTCTTCTTTTTTTTTCTATCCTTTTCGTATTTCCTTTTTTCTTTTTCTTTTTCTTTTTCTCTTTCTTTCATTTTTTTTTTTTTTTTTTTTTTTTTTTTATACAATAGTATTAAAAATTGAGAAAAAGAAAATGAAAATAAAAGAACCTTGCGATCGCGCATATATTAGATATCATATAATTGAAGATCCAAAGAGATCACTGTTCATTTATATTTTTGAAATACGGACTGAGTCAAAAGTTTCGAGATAATTTATTTTTTTCTCTTTTATTTTTCTTATTTTTCTTTTCTTTTTTTCCTTTTTTTTTCTTTTTTTTTTTTTTAACTACAAGCCAGACTAGGTCGTACGATTTAAATAAAAAAAGAAGAAGAAGAAGAAGAAGAAGAAGAAGAAGAAAAAGAAGAAATAAAAAGAGAAAAAGGAAATTAGTCTAAAAAGTTTGTCTTAAGTAGAGCAATGGATTTTTGAGATGATAGCATAAAAACTTTTGGCCCATCCTGTAGATATCTATAAATAAATTATCTACAAACGCATTTTCGCGAAAAGAAAAGAAGAACAACGCCGTTATCGTCGATCAACCATAATTTATCTCTTTACGAGAAGATAGTAAGAAAGAAAAAAAAAGAACAAAATAAATAAATAAATAAATAAAAAAGAAAAGAGGAAGAAGAAGAAGAAGATGAAGATGAAAAAAGAGGAAGAAGAAAAAGAAAAATGAAAGAGAAGGAAAAAAAAATACACACCTTAAAAATTGACGGAATTCTCGCAGAAGGAAATATAGAAGAAGATATATATATATATATATATATATATATATATATATATATATATATAAGCCCGTCTTATGAACTTTATATTCCGCGAGAGAATTCAAAGGTAAACGATTGAGTTTTCTGGGATTCCGATCGATAGGAAGCACTCGCACGAGCGACGTTTTTCCTTTCGGACCTTCGAGCCCTTTAAAATTCGTTAGATATAAGAATATTCTTCTTTGTCACGTGAGAAACGAAAAGTATAACATATACACATATACACACACACACACACACACACACACACATACGCATATATATATATATATATACCTACATGTATAATAATGCTTATACGTAAGGCGAGTTTTAACTTAAATCATGTTCGTAGAAAAGAAAAAAAAAAAATAAAGAAAAAAAAAAAAAAAATAAAAAAAACATAAAAAAGAAAATTGTCAAATCGAACGATCGTAACGGGGAAAAACTACGCGAAAGTCTTTCGCTTAAGCTACGTTCTCGACGACGTCACGTACTCGACGTATATAATAACGAAATGTGGGAAAGAGAAAAAGAGAGAGAGAGAGAGAGAGAGAGAGAGAGAGAGAGAGAAGGTAGGGAAGAGGTGAAAGTGGGTGCGGGATGAAAGAGAGAGAGAGAGGGAGGGAGGGAGGGAGGGAGGGAGGGAGGATAGGGGGCTCAGACGAAGTAGAAAGGTGGTAGACGCAACCCCCGGAGTAGCGTTCCCAAAAATGTGTGTATCTCGGAGAGTAAAGTCGACGTAAAAATAATGGCCGCCGGGGCTTACCCGATTATTTATTATTTCATATACAGAGCCAAGTCGATAACGGGCCCGGGCAGGGCATTAGCATTTTTTTGTTGTTTAAAGAATGAAATATACGGGGTGTTGTCGGTGTTGAGGAAGAGAGTACTCGACGGGCCTTCCTAAAGTCGTCTCTCTTGGCTCTCCAAAAAAGGGGGCGAAGGGGTGTTCCTGATCTCGAAATAAGTGGGTATACGCGTTCCTGAATACTAACTCGTGGATATAAAAACCCTATCGTGCCGTGAGTGATACACGTTAATAACCTACTTTATGCTGGATGGTTCTCTCTCTCTCTCTCTCTCTCTTCTCTCTTTTTTTTTTTTACTTATGGTAGAAAAAGAGAAATATATCTTTTCCTTTATTTATTAGTCATATTTTTTATTTCGTTAATATCAATTAATAATATGAAAATTATCTTATGTCTTATATCTCTAATTGTAAAATCAGAGACAGAGAGAGAGAGAGAGAGAGAGAGAGAGAGAGAGAGAGAGAGAGAGAGAGAGAGAGAGAGAGAAGGTTGTCGTTTAATCTTCTTAGCTTAGGAAACGAAGGTGTTATTATTTGGAGATCAGAGCTTGGAGAATATTCTAATTGTAGATAACGACCACTGCGATACGTAGGCGGGCGCCATCTGGCGCGGAGCTTTTCCCGCGCCGATTTGAAAATGTCTCGATGTAACGGGCCACGCTATGTCGAGTAAACGACAAAAGCAAATCGGTCTGGTTGCTCGTCTTTCGGAAATCTGCCTGAAATCTGCGAGGTACACAATCGCTTTCGTCGCTGCTAAACTGTACCAATTACAAACACTGGCGGCTTCTCCGTCCCCGATGTTAACTAAACACTAAATACTAACGACACACATCGGGACAAGAGCTACCAACCGGTGTTCTTGTTAACCCGCGAGAACATCCGATTTCTCGCTGTTAACCAAAACGATTTCAACCACTTTACCATTTCTCCCTTTTCCCCTCTCTCCTCCTCCACCTCCTCCTCCTCCTTCTCCTCCTCTTCTTCCTCCTTCTTTACTCTCAATTTTCATACTTTCTCGTTGTATAATACTTAAATATCAAATTCAAAATCCTAAAAGAATATTAAATATTATTTCTCAATGTTTCTACTATTTCTATTACGCGTAATTATGGACATAGATTAATAAATAATATTGTTTTAATCATTTTTTAATCGTTCGTTATGATAAAATAAAAGTTTTCCACAGATTGTTTTTTCATTTATTTTAACGCAATGAAAAATATATTTCGTTAATATCGATGAAAGTCCGATGATACATTCGAATACGTAAATAATACGGAAACGAGATATTGAAATTTATAGGAATTAAATGTAATTTCGAATGATACGTCTAATCCTATAAATCCGTATTGATAGATCTCAGAGGAAAAAAAAAAAAAGAAAGAAAAAAAATAAACGAGAAGAAGAGAAAAAGAAAGTAAACAGAAAAAAGAAGAACTTAACGAGAGGGAAGAAAAAAATAGAGAAAGAAAGTGCGTGTATTAATATTCTTTTCGCCAAAAAAAAAAAAAAAAAAAAAAAAAAAAAAAAAAAAAAAAAAAAAAAAAAAAAAAAGAGAAAAAACAAAAAAAAAGGAAGAAGAAGAAAACGAAATGAATAAGAAACGAACAAAAAGAAGGAAAATAACCAAGGAAGAAAAAAAAAAGAGGAAAGAAAAAATATATGTACCAAGTATTCGGAAAGAAGAATCAAGGCACCGGGGCCTTTAGATTGGTAAGGTTGATAAGAAACGAATAGAAACCCATTGGAAAGTTTTCTTCGAGTCCCGTGGAAAGAGAAGGAAACGGTCGTGGTCGCGTCTGGTAGTCGAGGAAGAACGAGGCAGCTAAAGTTAACGGCAAGCACAGCGCGGCGAATTGCGAGATTCCGTGTTTATTGCATTTAGCGGATGGCATTGGCCGTCCGCATGCAACCACCGTATACTAAGCGGTTACATCTACAATGAGTGCCGTGCCGAGAGTTTCCCTACGCCAACGATTCCGTACACTTCTCGACAAAACCAAGAAACTGAACGTAGAAAAGTAATTACAAGAATTCTAAACGTATAAAAGTAATCCGACATATATAAAGTTTCAATCGAACGAATTCGAGATATTCAAAGGATAATAACAAAGTTTATATATATATATATATATATGTATATATTTGAAATTTTATTTTTCAAAATATTTCCTATAATTAATATTCTGTATAATGAGTAATCAAAATCTCTAGAGAAAAGGAAAAAAAAAAAAAAAAAAAAAAAAAAAAGAAAAACGACAACAAGAAAAAAAGAAATGTTCTTTCAAATATTTCACAAGAAAAATATTCCAACACGAAAGAAGAAAATAAATAAAATGTTAAAGGGAAATAATGAATTTAAGTATATGTATATCTATCGTTTACGATAGGATTCCAACGTATTCACTTGTAATAAATCAAAGTGATAGGTTAGAAAGTGATAGGTTTGTATAATAGGCCAGCATAGATCAAACTTTCTCGAGAAGTATGATACGAGATCCCAAGGGAGCTTTTGAAAAGGAATGTACTATAGTCGAAATAACTACATATGCGCACGATACGTTTGAGTCCAGCACCGAAGTCCACGCCACACCCTCCCATTTCTAGTATTAAATCTGACCCGATGCAACCAACTCTACCTCCCACACCCACCCTCCTCCATCTCTTCTCCACCTCCTCCTCCTCCTCCTACTCCTCTTAACCCCTTTTCCTCCTCCTCTTCCTGGACGTTATGCTTTATAGCCCGGCCCATTGGCTGCTTCAATGTATGTACATACTTCGTTACAATACGTACACATATGTATATATATATATATGTATATATATATATATGTATATGTATATACCATACCTGCCCCCTAGAAGATGGAACACGGTTATTCGATATCGCGTAAAATTTACCGCGTAATTCGCCTAAACGCTATGAACCAACTCAGTTGAATTGTGTATCGCACGATTGTACATACGAAGAGAGAGAGAAAGAGAGAGAGAGAGAGAGAGAGAGAGAGAGAGAGAGAGAGAGAGTAAAGGTTCTATTCCAACGCCAATAACTTATCTTTCGGGGACGTTAGCTAAAAAGCCAACGTCGGATAGCCACGATCTTGATTTCTTTGAAATATATTGCGCGTAGAGAAAAGCCATCGGATATCGGACGAGATTCGGAAAGGAAGCTTGGATTATTCGAATCCCAATAAAGGATTCGTCGTTTTATCTAGATGGCTGAGTGAGAATAAGTGGTATTGGAGTTGCCGGGCAGGTGGGGGTTGGGAGAGAAGAGGAGGAGGTGGAAGAGAAGATTGCTGCCATTTGAAATTTCGTTCTTTTACACGTCCTATCGAAGCATTATCGACGATTATTACCAACTTTACGAACCAACTTATACGATTTGTATCTATCGAAAATGTTTCGAAATGATTTTCTCCTTTTCCTTTCTTTTTTTTTTTTTTTTTTTTTTTTTTCCAGAAAATAAAAGCATCCAGGGAAGATATATAAGTAAATGACGAGAGGGAGAAAGGGAAAGAGAGAGAGAGAGAGAGAGAGAGGGAGAAAAATTGTTGGGCACATTTGTAGGAGTAAAATTTACGACGTTAAACCACAATTATCGTGTCCCTCCTTCCTTCATTCTATTATTCTATCCTTCCTTCTGTCCTTCCTTCCTTCCTGGAGTCAAACTGTTCGCGGAAACTCGGTTTACTGTTTTACTTATTCGCCGATGGTAGATGGTAGTGGGGTATATACGGTCAGTGAAGATACTTTGTATATAAATTTTGGTCAGTGCGGAATAACACCAGGCAACGTACTGTCCTTAATAGAAAAGGATGGGGAGAAACGAGAAGGGGATGGACGCTATCGTCTTGTCTCACTTGTCGTCGTATTGTGGTTAACAATGCTCAAGTGTAACGGTGGTTGTTCTCCGTTCGTCGTAGAGAAATAGGGGAAGAAGAAGAAGAAGCAGAAGAAGAAGAAGAAGAAGAAGAAGGGAAGGATGAGAAAGTGGAAGAAGAAAGGAGGGAGAAGAAGGAGTAGGAGAAGGTTGGAAGAGGATTTCAACAAGAGACGAAGAGCTTAGTTTCTTTCGCGACCATATCTTTCGTCTTCCTGTCTAAGAAGTAAAACGTGAATATGAGTTATCGAAGATGCACATTTGGTTCATTTAAATTTTACTTACGACGGGATTTACAAGACTTAATCTTAATCGTGATAGATCATGCGTTTTTATACCGAGATACGTTACTATTTAAAAATTATCAATGTCTTTTGTCTCGTACGTATAATGATCGTTTAAAATTTACAATTATTAATTATTATGAAATTAAAATTTATTAATAAACAATGTCGATATATTGTATCTCAACGAATTCGTATGTCTTAAAACTTCAATCTTCCATCAATTTTTTTCTCTTTATTCTATCTATTATCAATGGAAAAAATATACCTTTCGTATAAAACTAAGCGTATATCATTGAAAACTAATAAAATATTTGAGAAAGTTATAATTATCATTTTTTTTTTCTTTTTTTAAATAATTCTAAATAATTCTAGTTAATACATCAAGCCGTTTGGGATGTGCGATAACGGGGAGAGAGAAATTTTTTCTTCGTTAGTAGTAACGACGTTGAAATTAATTTTAAGAAAGAAGGAAAAAAGAGAAAAAAGAAAAAAAATGGAAAATTAAAAAAAGAAAAAGAAAAGAAAAATTATCTAGCAACTTAGGATCGATCGAACTTGCCACTTAAAATATCCAAGTAAGGTTTGATAACTTGACGAACGTGTAGAACATGAAAATTCGATGAGTTGGTAACATGACTCGTAAAGTAGTAGTAGTAGTAGTAGTAGTAGTAGTAGCAATAGTAGCATCAGTAGTAATAGTAGTAGTAGAGTAAAAATAAGAGTAAGAGTGGTGATAGTAGTAGTAATAGTGGTAGTAGAGTAAAAGTAGCAGTAGGAGTAGTAATAGTAGTAGCTATAGTAATGGTAGGAGTCGTAGTCGGACCGCGCGGCCGCCTCATTACCCGATTTTAATGAAACTCTTTTCTCCAGGCGGCCCCTGAGCTAAGCGCCGTTGCCGAACCTCGTTTAGGCGATACGGATCAGCGTGCGAGGCAAGCGGGCCAAGCCAGCCAGCCAAGCGGTGAAGAGTATAAAGCGGTCTCGAGACGGTTCCGTTCCGTTCCGTTCTATTCCGACGAGTTCCGGCATCGAAGTTTTGTACAAGTTTGCCGAGCCGAGGCAAACGTCTCTCTTTTCGCGGTGCATCGAAGGAGAAGGGTCGTGAATCGAGTGATGGGAAAGAGAAAGGGAGAGAAAGATAGGTTAAACTTGAGAGGGAAAGAGAAAGAGAGAAAGATAGAGTGAGAGAGAGAGAGAGAGACTCATCGAAGTATTAGCTAGCTAACTGGCAAGGAAATTCAAGGTGGAAAATACCTTTGGTGAGTGTGAGAGAAATCGAACGTGTCTGACACGAAGACGACGGCCTAATCTCTTCCTCTCTCTCTCTCTCTCTCTCTCTCTCTCTCTCTCTCTCTCTCTTTCTCTCTATCTAACCATTTTACCCTTTACCCCGTCTTAACGAACATAATCCATAAACCCTAGCGAGAACAACTAGGGATGCGCAAGCTTTGAGCTAAGTTTCGGTAATTATTATGATCCGCGTTATATCCATGGGCTACCACAAGAAGCTATCGAGTTTAGGCTATTGGTCTCTTGAATTCGCGTGCGTATATCAAGAATCGTGTACGATAAAATGGAAAGCTTTTATTAAGGGTATTCGAGACGGTAAATCGATCGATCGATCGATCGATTGATCGATAGATCTGAATTCGAAAAGTATTTTAATCAAACTGTAAGACAGACAGAATTATAAATGATCTTTTGTGTTTAGAGAACATCAAACAGATAGACAGATAAATAGACATTCAGAGAGAGAGAGAGAGAGAAAAAGAGAGAGAGAGAGATATCATTTAATGAGATAGAGATAGATCTGTGACATAATAATCCATTAAGATGGAAAATCGATATGATTTCATTGAGAGACTATTGAAAGATGAGTTA
>NC_060959.1:8958131-8978131 GCF_910589235.1 Vespa crabro
TTATTACATAAAAAAAACTTTACTTTAAAGTCACTTTATTCGTACGTCTTATTACACGCAACCCAGAAACGCTTGTAATAAGTTCGAGCATCGGGTTTACTTATTATAGAATGCATACGTTAGACGTCTATTATTTTTATCATTCTCGATATAATATTATACTTTCTCTTTTCTCTGATCCTTTTATTATCTCTTCCTTTTTTCCATTCTTATTCTTTTTTTTCTTTTCTTTTTCTCCTTTTACAAAACTATTTTATCGATATCCGGTTTGATCGTAATCGCGTCGACGTTCTCGATGTTGTTTCTTCTTCTTCTTCTTCTTCTTCTTCTTGTTTTTTCTTTCTTTTTCTTTTATTGTTTTCTCTTCTCTTTTTCTTTTCTTCTTGTTCTTCTTCTTCTTTTTCTTTTTCTTTTTTTCGTTTTTGCGAATACACCGGACTGGAACAAAATCCAATCCGCAAATTGTCCCGTTCTCTTGTTATTATCTTATCTTCGTGATACTCTTTATAATGCATATATCATAAGTATATGTACAAGTAGTAGTAGAAGAAGAAGAATAAGAAGAATAAGATGAGATAAGGAGAATAAGAAGGAGAAGAAGGAGAAGAAGAGCGAACCAAATTCCTCGGCTGATCATTCCGATGGCCGTTTTTTTGGTTGTTAGTTGCCCTGTCTGCGTTTAGCCATCTATTTATAGACTTCAGCCTCCTTTTCTCGAGAGAAAGAGAGAGAGAGAGAGAGAGAGAGGGAGAGAGAGAGAGAGAAAAAAGAGAGAACAAAACTGGATAGAGCAAAACTCCTTCCTACTTACCTTAAACCATCCACGTTTTGTGTATACTGATCTTTAAATGGTTTAATAATCTCTAGAAGCCGATTTTGAGGAAGGAACATGTTAAATATCACGTTGTATTTTCTTTAACACAAAATTCACAGTTATATTTATGTAGATATGTAAGAGATGTTCTATATCCTACTAGTAACTAGTATTAATAAATAAATGCATATGCATATAAATATACATACGTTTCAATTTATTCTCAATCGTAAAATCGTAGTAATAATATAATTAAACAAGTACGATCAAGATAATGATCTTGTCATAAATGTTATTTTTGTTTTTTTTTTTTTTTTTTTTATATAGGATATGATACTCCCTACAAATAATATCCGACAATATATATATATATATAAAAGTTTGGAAAAAAGTAATCGGATTGAATGTGTTTATTCGAAAGAAAACAAATGCACGATAATTTGCACTGATATATATATATATATATATATATATATATATGCATATATATGTATGTGCCTACATGAGATGACATTCTGTAGATATGTAGATATGTATATTGTGTCGTAACTATTCCAATTTCACGCGCGTCGCATTTAATTTAGCATGGCATAGAGAGAGAAAGAGATGTATATATATATATATATATATATATATAGAGAGAGAGAGAGAGAGAGAGAGAAGGAGAGAGAAACAGCATAAGCTTTCCGGATAAGCGAGTCGACATATCGTTAGCATTGTTGTCGATCGTTGGTCTCCGATCTTCTCACGCAGGCAGAGCTCCTCGGCTTTGACTTCGTCCTATACGCCTACGTTCTACGCCCTACGCCCTATACCTTCTCCTTCTCCTTCTTCTCCTCCTGCTCTTCCCACTCTTCCATCTCCAGCAAGGTCCTCTTCGTCGTTACCAAGAAGTAATAATAATAAAGGAGAAAAAGAGTAGCAGGTGTAATAACGATGGTCTAGAATTTTTGTACAGAGCCGACGAACCGCAAATACGTGAAGTGGTTTCGTTCGATAACGTAAGAGGGACGGGAAAGATCGTGAAAAAGATGGGAGTGTAGAGTGTGAGAGATAGAGAATGAGACGGGATGGGTTAAAGCGATGATAGGGCGGGCGGGCGAGGGCGGGGGGGGGAGGGTAGAAGGCTAGCTGAAGCGTGAGCGCAAGCCGAAGCTTTCTAGACGGCCGATCGTAATTATTTTTTCCCCGATGATTCTCTCTGCCGATGATCGTGATTGAATCGACGAAAGAGAAAG
The DNA here is from genome assembly GCF_910589235.1 of Vespa crabro. Taxonomy (NCBI): domain Eukaryota; kingdom Metazoa; phylum Arthropoda; class Insecta; order Hymenoptera; family Vespidae; genus Vespa; species Vespa crabro. The sequence goes on from NC_060959.1 coordinate 8,960,184, forward strand.
ATAAAGAAAAAGAGAGAGAGAGAGAGAGAGAGAGAGGAATAGAAGGACTTCTCATCAATCCAACGAGAGAATCGCATATGTTAAAACGACGAATGACAAAGCTAAAGCTAAAGCATCGGGTCGGTGTTCGACGTCGTCTCTCGTGTTCATAAATTTTTCATTTGCCAAAGGAAGAAAATCAAACCCTTTTTTTTCTTTTCTTCCCTATTTTTTTTTTTTTTAAACCTCTTTTGTAATTGCACGAAACTCTCTCCCTCTCTCTCTCTCTCTCTCTCTCTCTCTCTCTCTCTCTCTCTCTCTCTTCCCTTCCCCTTATTTCTCTCGTCCCTCGCTTTTTTTTTTTATTATTATTCTCATTTTTGCAATTATTGTCGCGCTGTTCGAGCAAACGAATGCAGATTATTTAATGATTTCTCATTTACATATTTTGCTGTCCTTTCTCTCTCTCTCTCTCTCTCTCTCTCTCTCTCTCTCTCTCTCTCTTCCTCCCTTTTTTTTCTTCTTCTCGATTGGCCATTCAATTCCTTGTCGAGCATGTGAAAGTTACTTTTCGTATATAAAGGACGACGGACTCGTTTAAATTGCATCGGATTATTTTGTTTAACGTTATAATCAATTCTCGTCAGGAAGATGAATATCTACGTATAATTAAAAGAAGATACGGGCCATGAAAATTGGCAAAATTATTATAGATTATTCATTTTGACGGGTTAGTAGTATTTCCGAACGGTAGATTAATCTCTCAGGAATTATTATCCGTTCGACAATCGATGCTCGACAAGTTTCGAGTCTCGACTACGTTAAAGATTTATATTGTCGATTTACTATCGACTATAGGGAAAGAGAAAATCACTCTGTTGGTGTCTTAATGCATCATGATCTATAATATATTCATCGAAGAGACGACGAGACGTTTGCGATTGAGAATCGTTCGTCGATCTCAATTTAAACGCTTGTATCGAATCTTTGTTATCATAGAATTAAAATATATATATATATATATATATATATATATATATATATATATAATATATAGAATGGATCAAAAAGTGTTTTTGTAAAATTATAAAAATTGTGAAAACTGTAAAAGAAAAAAAACAAAAAATGAAAAAAAAAAATAAAGTTCTTTGCCTTGTGGTTTAACGATTTGATAAAAAAAAGAAAAAAAGAAAAGGAAAGAAAAAGAAAAAAGGAAAAAGAAGAAAATGAAGAAGAAAGATTAGTCTGAAAAGTTTCGACGGAAAAATAAAAAAAAAAAAGAAAGAAGAAAAAGAAAAAGAAAAAGAGTAATCCATTTTTAAATTCATCTAGGAACTTTTATGGTCACCCTAGGAACTTTTGATTCAACCTGTAATACGTATATACATATAATATATGTATGTGTATAGCGTAGTATGCAAAGGAAAGGAAAATGTTGATAGTAAAAATCGAACAAAAGTCGAAGAGAAAGAGATTAGAGTAGTTTGCTCATGCTATTTCATTGGACTAGTATTATATCGTTGCAACTCGGAGGACGAGTTGCAGGTTTTGCGATCAGGCTTTCAGATGCTATAAGGAGTTCCTCGACCCGCTTCGAATCCTTTAATAATTCCCTACCATTTCACACACACACACACACACAGAGAAACACACATACACGTACACACACCGATTTAATCATTCTGCATACAAGAATCAGTTGTAGCTCGGTGAAAGTGCAGATAACATCGTCGAACAAATTCTATCGTAGGCATAGAATCTTTTATCCAAACGAGAGTTTCAGATCTGTTCCATGTTTATTATTTGACGGAAATAATAATAATAATAATAATAATAATAATAATAATAATAATAATAAAAGCGAACAAAAAGCATTCCCTTAAACAAAAAAAAAAAGTGATACAATAATGATAGGGACAATAGATATAAAATGAGTTGGTTCGATGATACGAATTACGTTTCGAATAATTTCATTAATTAATTATGATTTATATTTAAGATAAACGTAATTGAATAACGAATGTAACCATTATCTGTTTATTTATTTATTTATTTATTTATTTATTTATTTATTTATTTATTTAAATCATTAAATAAATTTTTCTATTTCGTCTTTTCTATTTCGCCTATTTTTATTATCATACCGACGATAAATAAAATAAAAGGAAAGAAGAAAGAAAAGCAAAAAAAAAGGGAAAAAGAAAAATATAAAGGATTAATTACTAATAATATATAATGATACTACAATAGTAATATATAATTAATTTTGATTTCATTTCTCGATTCGATTCAGCAAACGTCTCGACGTCCTCATTTTCGTGATCATTAAACGACCTTGGTATCGGTTATCCGACCGGTCTTTTGGTACCACTCTCTCTCTCTCTCTCTCTTTCTCTTTTTCTCGTCACGGATTAGTCGACATTTCGTTAAGACAATGGAAAAGTCTCCCTTCCGTCTCATTTTCCTCTACCTCATGTCCTCTCTACTGGTCCTCCTGGAGGCTGTGGAAGAACGGTATTTCATTCGACTCCGCGGTCCAGAGTTTTTGTCTCGCACTGGCCTCTCTGCTTTTGTTGGCCACCCGCCTTACAATTCCTCGATGAAAGGAAGGAAAGGGCGAAGGAAAGGGCTAACGAAAGGGCGAGACGACGAGAGCGAGAGTTTTGCTGCCGCTGCTGATTCGCGCCATTCTATTTTCTTTCTTTTTTTTTCTCTTCCTCTCTCTCTCTCTCTCTCTCTCTCTCTCTCTCTCTCTCTCTCTCTTTTTTACTCTTCTTCTTTAGGTTCTCCTTTTATTATTTCTTTTTTCATTCGTTCGGTCTTTCTCGTCACTTGGCCCGTCTATCTTCTCCAAGTTAGGTATTCATTCGTTGGCGAGAGCCTGGCTTTAAAGATAATACGCGTCCGGTTAGAACGTACCAACACTATGTAATACAGTATCAATGTACATACGTATCTATATATGTATGTATGTATGTATGTATGTATATATTTATATACGTATGTATAAACGTAGACTATCTACAAATATCTACGTATGTATTTACGTAGCTATGTATGTATGCATGTATATATGTATGTATGTATGTACGTATGTATGTATGTATGTATGTATGTATGTATGTACGCAGCATGGAGAAAGTACTTTTTTACTTTACGAACAACGCGATTGGTTCGCATTGGTCCGATTTATAGACATCACCATTCATACCATTCAATCGAAACTCACGATTTTGCACGAGTTAAGGAAAGACGATCATTATATTAGATTGACAATGAGATAACTATCAGCATCGTTCGTTTTCTCTCTTTTACACTTTTTGTTTTTTTTTGTTTTTTTTTTTTTTTTTTTTTTTTTTTCTTTTACTTTTACTTTTTCTTTCGTCATTAACGTCGCCGTGCAATTTGACGGCTCGTTCAGTCGTTTAATGAAGAATATATAATACTTAGTTTTTGATAATATAATATATATATATATATATATATATATATTTCTTATCATTTCTTTTTTTAACGATATGATATTCACGATGAGTTTTATTTTATTCTTTTTTTTTCTTTTTTTTTTTTTTTTTTTTTTTTTTTTTTTTTTTTTTTATGATAATGTTTTCTTTTTTTCTGATAATAAGTTTTTTCTTTGATAATAAAAGTTTTTTTATTTCAACGATACGATATTCATTGCGAGTTTTATTTATTTCTTTTTTTTTTCTCCTTTTTTTTTTTTTTGATAATAATTATTATTAACTTGTAATAATCGGATCGCGTGTTATATTAATCCATCAGGCTTATTCAATATGTATGAATACGTAATTCGATCGTAAGAAATTTCGAATGCCTTCTGATTTCTATATAATAGTTAATCTAATTTCATTTTATGTTTATCGAAAAAAAAATTTTTACTTTTCTTTCTTCTCTTTTTTTTCTCTTTTCTCCCTTTTGTTCTTCTTTTTTTGTGCAATAACAAAACGATTCCTCGTATTTGTTTTAATCGATAATTAAAAGTAGCAATTTCCGAGGACATTTATTATCGGCTATTATGATGGACAGTATACTTAAGCATGATTAAGCTAGAAACGAGTTATACGCATCATTTCTCAATTTATTTCATATATCCTTTAATTCGATTTAAGTATTTCTATTAATGATTAATCAATTTTTTTTCTTTTTTCTTTTTTTTTTTTTTTTTTACAATTTCGAAGAACCGTCTCTCTTGTTTTCTTCTTTTTTTCTTCTTTTTTGGACTGACAATAATAGAATGATTCGTCGCATTTGTCATATAGTGCCAATTCATAATTAAAAGTAGCAATTTGCGAAGACGTTTATTATCGGCTATTAGAAAAACATACATATACTCACGTTAATTTGCTTCGTCGAGTTACGTCGCGTTCCCTCTTTTACGCGTCGTAACATAAACGATGCTCTCTTTCTCTCTCTCTCTCCCTCTCTCTCTCTCTCTTTCTTTCTTTCTCTTCTTTCAAGACACGAGGGCTGGAATATGATTAGTATATCGTTATAGAGGCATCGCCTTGGATACTCGAATTAAGTTTATTGAGCAATTTTCATGGCATTACGTCTCCTCCTTGGCGAGACCCTCGTGAAAGACGTGGGTATTGAGAGGGGTAGAGGGAAGGAGAACGAGGAGCGAACGATACGACCGACCATTTGCCCGTTCGCATTTTGAGACAGAACGAGGAACGGAGAGAGAAAGAAAAAAAAAAAATGGATCGATCCCTCCTTGTCCTTTTCCTATCCTCGTAAATTCGAAATTCGATTATTTTAAAGGATGAACGATATCTGTTCGTCGTTGGGTTTCCTCTTAAAAAAAAAAAAAAAAAAAAAAAAATAGAAAAGAAAACAAAGGAAAAGAAAACTTAATCAAAAAGGAACGAGAGAGAAAGAGAGAGAGAGAGAGAGAGAGGGAGAGAGAGAGTTAGATAGATAAATAAAATTTATTAAAATTTCAATTATGGAAGAAATAGTCAAACAAATTATATATATATATATATATATATATATATATATATATATATATATACATAAATAATAATAGTAAGAGAGATAAAACTAAGTACGTATTTAATTAAGAAAAGTAACAATATACAAATTGTACTTGTACGATCAATAAAAACCGAGTTGTACATCGTTAAATAGAAATAATAAAAATGATGATAACAAACAAACTGATAGTATATATGTATTTAGATAGGGGAGAAAAGAATGACAAGAAAAAGAATATACAAATTAATATCGGAAAGAAATGAGGAACAAGAAAAAAAAAAATATATATATATATATATATATTTCTTTTTTGCGTCCTTGCAGGAAATTTTTTATCTTCGTCTCGTCGAGGAAAAAGAAAAACGAAGGGGAAGAAATAATAATAATAATAATAATAATAATAATAATAATAAAAAAAAAAAGAAAAAAACCAAAAAAAAAACAGAAAAGGAAAGAGAAAAAAAAAAGGAAGAGGAAAAGAAAGCAAGCATAAATCGATCGTTTGGTTTCTCCATCCGAAGGATGGAGTATTTTGAAGAGGGCGCGGGATATGCCAGAGTGTAATTTCGTGGCACAACGCTATTTTTTCTCGCGTACCTCTCGCTAATTAGCTCCTGAGAATAACTAAGAGAGAGAGAGAGAGAGAGAGAGAGAGAGAGAGAGAGAGAGAGAAAGAAAGAGAAAGAGAGAAAAGGCAAGCCGCTTCTTAATCCTCCATCGATTGGCAAAACTTGCTCCTGCAAAAAACTTCTCGCCACGCCCTCCCGAGAAAATTCTCTGCTCTCTTTCTTCCTTCGTACTCTCCCACTCCTCTCTCCTTTCCCTTCTCTTCCCTTCTTCCAATGCTGTTCAGAAATCCGTGAAATCGTGAAAAATGCTTTAAATTCACAGTGATTTGATTGATCGTGTTAATAAGAAAGTTTCCTTCCTCTCTCTCTCTCTCTCTCTCTCTCTCTTTTTTCTTTCTCTCTCTCTTTCTCTCGTTTTCTCAGCCGTCATCCAGGACGCTTATCTCAGGGATTCGTTGAAAAAGTGCAGGGTCCTCTCCTCTTCAGGTTGATGCTTGCGCTATTGATTAGCCATGATTGATGAACCCTCACGGTTAAGAAGTATCGAAAATATAAACTACCCCCGAACTAATTGATTCCTACAGTAGTATTATTCCCTTCCTTCTTCGGCCATGATAGTAATTAATAAAAACGTCGACGTGCTCGATCCTCTCTCCTTGTTATTCATTATATACCACCTTTCTTTGTCTTTTTCGTTTCTTTTTTCTTTCTCCTTTTTCTTTTCTTTTCTTCTTCTTCTTCTTCTTCTTCTTCTTTTTTACAACACAAAGTAAAACGTATCGTACACGCTCTATTATTATTATTATTATTATTATTATTATTATTATTATTATTATTATTATTATTATTATTGCTATTATCGTTTAAATCTTATATGCGTATGTTTAAAAAATTAAAAAATTAAAATACACACACACACACACGCACGCATACATATATGTATATATATATAATAGATAAAAAATAAATTTCCCTATTCTGATATCTGTGTTTCAGGTAATGACAACTTTTATCTATTCATCGTGGCTGCAACATCTCAATCTTCTACGTAATCGTAAATGGGATCGATCTCAGGTATCTATAAAATTAGAAAACTGTGCGAGATTGTAGATAGCCAATTTGAATTCGCGTTCGACTTTCTTTCCTTATTTATTTTTTCTCTTTCTTCTTTTTCTTTCTATCTTTCTTTTTCTTCTTTTTTTTTGTTTTTTCTCTTTCGTACGCCCAGTCGGAAGGAAAGTTTTCAAATCTCGACTCGTCTGATCGGTTCTTCTTCGCAAGATAAGCACACAATTATTATTAACATTCGTTCGTAAGTTCGTGCCTGCTTGCGTGCGTGCGTGCGTGCGTGCGTGCGTACGTAAGTAAGTAAGTAAGTAAGTAAGTAAGTAAGTAAGTAGGCATTCTCTTATCTCTTTGCCAGAATTCGTGATAACGAGCTTGTTTTCTTTTCTTATTTTTTTTTTCTTCTTTCTTTTTTTTTTTTTAAACTCAATACACTCTAATCGTCATTGTGAATAATCTTTCGGTAAATATATATATATATATATATATATATATATATATTTATATATAATAACAATTAATCGGGTGGCAGAGGAATCTTCGAGAAATGGAAATCAAAAGGATACAGAGAAAAGACAATATTACGTCGATAAGGGGATTCGAATCCCATTATTTCGTTCTTTCTTTGCTAATAAATCCCTGTTCCTCTCAATCCTTAATAAATTCTTTAGAATCTTAGGAAGATCTTCTTACGTCATGGTCATTTAGAAATCGATTGCAATCGATTACAATAGTTTCTCATTTTAATTGGCAATAAACGATTGTGAATGGTACATTAGCTCGAATAATAAATTATCGTAGAATGCTTTATACAATGCTTCGTTATACAATATTATAATAATAATCTGTCCGTTTCGAAAAAGATAAAAGATTTCATCTTTTCTTTCCTTCATCGATATACTATACCAATTTCCATGTACTATTTATCTGTCAATCTATCTATCTATCTATCTATCTAACTCGTTTTTTTTTTTTTTCTTTCAATTTATTTCTCCGTTATAACGTTGAGAAAATGCGAAGTCGTAGATATATACGCATAATGATTCTATTGTCGACAAATATTATTGTCCATTACCGGTCTAGAGTTTCCGATGAAAGTTTTCTATTATGTTTCTCGTTAGATTGTTTTCACGGTCTTTAAATGATCGCGGATAAGTACGGTCATTGCTCGTCTGGAAACTTTGATTGACACGTAATATCTCAATCCTATATTTTCGTTCTCCGACAGATCTAATTAATACTTATTACTATTTCTTATCTCATTGAATATGGTTTTCGAAAATCTTTATTCAAATCTTATTATTATTGAGTATCGATTTTCTTTCTTGAAATAAATCACTCGAAATTTCATTCGATATACTTTCCCTTTCTTTCTATCTTTCACATATGATACATTCTTTTTCTCTTCTTTCTTTCTTTCTTTCTTTCTTTCTTTCTTTTTTTTTTTCTTCCTTAGATTTCTCAATTTGATATTTTCTATTGTTAAATACAATTTTTTTTTTTTCCAATCGATAGCTCTAGTACATCGATCGAGGATATCGATCGAAAGTTTATCGAGAATTTTGCTAAGAAAAATACACTGTTTTATATTTTTGGTGTCGTAAAGTGAAAGAAAAAAAAACAAAAAAACAAAAAAAGTTAAATTAATTTTATATATATATATATATATATATATATATATATATATATATATTCGTTGTGTGTTCTTAGACGAACATCGAAGGTTCCTTTTGTATCTAAATAAGTGAAAGAAATGAAATGATTTAACTATTTACTATGATTTTATTTGATATAAAACGAATTAAAAAAAAAGAAAAAAAAGAAAGAGAGAGAGAGAGAGAGAGAGAGAGAGAGAGAGAGGAACGTTAGAAAATTTTCTCGAAATGTTAGGTTAGTACTTCTATACCATTCGATGTGTTCGTGCCTTTAGAAGTCGATTTAAAATTTAGGGTCGATCCGCGGGAATACGAACGCTTAAGGGCGGACCCTTTTACCGGGGGCAAACACAAAATGCATTATTTATTTGCCGTAGCGGCTGGCAATTCATCGAATTCTCGGGCTAAAAGCGAAAGAGTTGAGGTTCTAGTTTGAGGGTCGGCACTCGTGGCGCGAAACGAGCCCCAACGAAGGACGGACGCGTTGCCGTTCGTTGTAAACTCCGTTCGTGTGTTCGAAAAGGCCCTTTCCGTTCTGACTTTTTCTTTCTCCTCGCGTTTCACTCGTTTCTCTCTCTCTCTCTCTCTCTCTCTCTCTCTCTTTCTCTCTTTTCTTCTGTTCGTCCATATACGGATTTTTTTTCAATCCCCTCGCGCGTCCCCTCGTTCTTTCTAAATAACTTGCTTTACCTTTTTATACACTCCTTTTTTTCTTCCTCTCCTATTTCTTCTTCATCTTTTTTCCCTTTTTTTCCTTTTCTTTTTCCCTTTTCTTTTTTTGTTTTTCCTTTGTTTCTTATATATAAAAAAAAAAAAAAAGAAAAAAAAAAAAAATCACTATCTCCTATTTTCTACGTAACAAACAATTCGACAATTATTTCTCATAATTATTTTTGTTTTTCTCCGATACAATTATATCGTATCTTGAAGTAATAATATGGTAAATTAGAAAATACAAATGTTTTAGAAAATTTTCGTCAGGATAATTTCGTCATAGTTAAGGGAGCATGACGAATATAACTGCCAAAGGTATACGTTAAATCTTACCCCATCCCTCTCTCTATCTCTCTCTCTTTCTCTTTCTCTCTCTATATCTCTGCTCCCCTTTCTCATAGAAAAGTGAATCGAATAAACATTCGATCTTGCCAACTTCTAAAACCTTATCTCTCTCTCTCTCTCTCTCTCTCTCTCTCTTTCTCTCTCATCTTCCTACCTCTACTTACTTTCCACCAACCTCCTTCGTGATTTATGTTAATGTTTTGTCTCTAAGGCGAGATACACCAAAAGCCGATTCGATTTCTACGGGGTGCGATTTCAGTCGAAGTTTCTCCCTCTCTCTCTCTCTCTCTCTCTCTCTCTCTCTCTCTCCTTCTCTTTCTTTCTTCCTCTCTCTCTCTCTCTCTCTTTCTGAAGGTAACACTAACCACCCTACGTAGCAGTTCCTTTCTCGATCCGGATTAACTTAACTGCTTTAAGACGGCAATAAAGGTCGTCGGCGCGATTTAACCGGTTCCCTTTTACAACTCTCGGCATCGATGCCTTTTGCTCCTTTGAACGAACAGCAAGACAGAGAAAAAGAGAGAGAGAGAGAGAGAGAGAGAGAACGAAAGAGAGAAACTGAGAGTGGTCCAATGCATATTGACTGTAATGGGAAAAGTTCTCCGACCAAATTTGCGAGGTTACCGTATTCGATCGATCAATCGTTTCTTCATGATCTTAAGAAGAAAGCAACCCTTTTCTTCTTCCATCTCTTTTCATCGACTCCCTTCGATATATCCCATCTCGCCTTCCTCTACCTCCCCCCACCCCCACCCCAACAACTGATCTTTCCTCCCTTCTCTAACTCTTCCTTCCTCTTTTTTCTTTGTTTTTTCTTTCTCCTTTCTTTTCTTTTCTTTTTTTTTTTTTTTTTTTTTATTGCTTTTTCTTTTTTTTTCTCCTTTTTTTCTTTCTTTCTTTTTATTATCATGACAAACAGGCGATCGTGAGAAAAAGCACGCGTTGCTTTTTCTCACACGACGAATCATATTTCATCGGTGGTATTATCGAAAAATGATTTTTCTTGTTTTCTTACTCGTACAGGATAAATCAGATTAAAAAATGTATTAATATAACGTATCGATAGAAAATGGATAATATCTTATAATAGGATTATTTTGAATATATATATATATATATAATAACGTTTGAAATAGGATTGTATAATGAAGGAAAAAAATTGCTATTATTTTTACGCTATATTGATAAAATTTTTATTGAATGACGTCGAAATCAACATGTAATTTATCATCGATGGTTCTATATAATAGAGAAGATATAAGTCAATTGAATGTATCGAAACGTTCATGATAATGTTATAATTCTTTTTTTATTGATAATGACAAGGGTGATATAGAATGTACATATAGTGAAATAATAACTGAAAGAAATATATTTATATATATATATATATATATATATATATATATATAGATAACGTTCTGAAAGAAATTATGAAAGTAAATAAGTGGACATATCGATCGGAGGACTCGAGACGATTGCCCTGTACGATCGAAGTGGATGAAAAGAGGGTGAGAGAACGATGTTGTTGGACTTTGCTGAAGTGGTCGAAAGAGAGGAAGTACGAAAAAATAAGCAAAGAGGGGGAGGAGGAAAAAAAGTTCTTAATAATGGCAGGAGCCACCTCGAGTGCCTCGTTGATCCTCCCTCGTCGATAAAGTTTTTCTTTTTAAAATGGTTATGCATCGTTTTGCATCGAGCCTCAATGTTTAATAGCTCGTCAAATTACAACAATTATGTATAATTAAGTTGTTATTATCAAGCTAAATAATTATCAACATTATATAATATACTTTTTCTTCTTCTTTTCTTTTCTTTTTTTCTCTTTTTTTTCTTTTTTATCTGTAATCAATCTAACGTATAAATGAAGAATTAAATATATATATATATATATATATATATATATATATATATATATTATTGTTATTAATGAATGAAAGAGATTACTTAATAATTCTTACGTAAAATCGAAAGAAATTAAATTGTCATATCTTAAGTTCGGATTACAAAATTGTCATTGTAAGATTTCGATCGATTAATAATTCGTTCGTTAAGATTAGACATAGACAGATTAAGTAATAAAACAGACCGACTGTATGATATAAAGATATAGAAAGAAAGTTGGATATCGTTCGAAGGTCATGGTAAAGAGATTGTATTAATCGTAAGGTGGCGGGGGAGGGGGGCTGGAGGGGAAAGAAAAGACAAGGAAAAAAAAGAAAAGAAAAGAAAAGAAAAGAAAAGAAAAGAAAAGAAAAGAAAAGAAAAGAAAAGAAAAGAAAAGAAAAGAAAAGAAAAGAGAAAGATCATAGAACGAAGGGTGCGAAGAACACCTCCACTACTCTTCGCAGGTAGAAGTGGTACATGCTTTCTATCTCTGGTAAAGGAAAAGAGATAGAGAGAGAGAGAGAGAGAGAGAGAGAGTGAGAAAGAGGGTAGGGTGCTTTTGAGTCAGGGACTGAGTTTTCGAGGTCCGGATTACCTTATCTACGGATTCTCACTCGCTCGCTCGCCAGCGAGCCAATTCCAAAACGAAATCCGAGCGATCCATATACACCGAAGCATTTACGCGACGATTTAGCCGGAAAACCAACCTACCGTGACCGTAAGCCAAGTCCAGCTCGTGAAAGAGGTGTGAAGGGGTTGGGAAGAGGAACGAGAACCCCGACATAGTAAAAGGAAGAAAACGATGATAGAGAGAGAGAGAGAGAGAGAGAGAGAAAGAGAGAAAGAAATAGAACTCTGGCGATATATGTGAGAGAAGTTCTGTCTCTCATTCTTTCTCTTTCTCTCTATCTCTCTCTCTCTCTCTCTCTCTCTCTCTGAATTCCTCTACTCATGAAAACGATAGAGACCGCGACCGAACGAGCAGTCCGCGCGTTGTAAATATCTGTAATCCCGAGTGATTACGAGCCTTCAACGTTCACTTCCCGTCGTCTCTCAGCTTTCACGCCCATACGGAACAAGTGAATCCATTGTCTGCATTATGATATCCGTTAGAATCTTTTTTTTTCAATATATTTATTATCTAATATGTATATCTCTATGTGATATGTATACACATAAACACACACATACACACGTATATACGTATATACACATATATATATATATATATATTTTTTTTTTCTTTTCTTTTCTTTGAAAAATATTAATATCACACATTGATATTTGAATTAGAATTTTCTATATAATTTATAGATTATAGTGAATAGATATATGTCATAAATGTGCACTCTATCTCTCTCTCTGTCTCTCTCTCTCTCTCTCTCTCTCTCTGTTTTTTTCCCTTTCTTACTCTTTTTTTCTGTTTCTATTTATCGACGAAATAAAGAATTTAATTATTATTCTATATGCAGTTCGAACATCGTATCTTAAAGAAATTCGATAGTCGGCTCGTTATCGTAATAGAATTTTTTTCAACTAAACGATTTCGACGTTTTTATAAAGAATATTATAATTTGATGAAGAGATAAATACGATACGCATAAACGAGAGAGAGAGAGAGAGAGAGAGAGAGAGAGAGAGAGAGAGAGAGAGAGAATACAAATGAAAAGAAGAGCGACAGCGAAAATTTTCTTTTTCTTTTTTTTTTTTTTTTTGTCATGTATTCACCCATACACGTTGCAAGCTCAAATGCCCTCTCTCTCTCTCTCTCTCTCTCTCTCTCTCTTCCCTCTTTGGTTTTTCTTGTCTTTTTCTTTTTTTTTCTTTTCTCTTCCTTTTATTTTTCTTTTCGTTTCTTTTCTTTTCTCTTCTTTTTTTATTTTTTCTTTTTTTATTTTAAACGTACCAACGAAGTGACGGAAAATGGCTATTCCCTTGTACCTGATGCAATTAACTCGCTATTAACGAAGCAGACTTCGAAGATAGATATAGCTTGGCCAGTGCCGTGCGATTATGAGAAAGAGAAAGGGAGGGAGAGAGGGATGGATGGATGGATGGATGGATGGATGGATGGATGGATGGATGGAGGAAGAGAGGGTGGGAGGGAGGTCGGCGGGAATCCGTTGTTGAGGGTCCACATCGGACCGTCGATAAAATTAATTGATAAATGGCTAAATCGATCGGCGAGCGAGCGAACCGATCTGAACGAAAAAAAAGGAAAAAAAAGAAAAAAGAAAAAAAAGAAAAGAAAAAGGAAAAAATAAAGAGGCAGAGAAGACGAAGAAAAATAAACATCCATCCGTTAAGGGCGGTGGTGAGGTAACGATAATCAAGTTAACTCGAGTACACGTTACCTTTAGCCGATAAAAATTATCACTATTGTATCTTATACGATATATGTATTATACATTGATTAGTATTTATCGATCACTTTATCTATCTATCTATCTATTGAACGAAAAGGAACAAAGAAAAATATCTTTAAGTTTATCGAAACCGATACGACAACTCTTAAACAATTTTTCTTTTTATTTTATTCCCTAATAACAATATGAATAAATTAATCTATGGATTTTCAATAATTAACTCGCATAGAAATTAACGAGTTTTGTAAATTCTTTCTTTCTTTTTTTTAAATTCTTCAAAAATTTTCAACACACACACACACACACATACATATATATATATATATATATATATATATGTATATATACATACATATTCGTACATATACTTACGTATTACATACGAACGAAATATCCTTTAAGTAATATCAAAGTGGATTAAAAGAGAAAATGTTAAATGATGATACTAAAAATAATTTCCTACTCGGTGAGTTTGGATAGACGATAAAAAAAAAACAAAAAAAAGAAAAAAAAAAAATACTGAAACTAAAAGAAAAAAAAAAAAAAAAAACAAGAAATTTCTCTTAACATAACATTATGCATCATTATTACTTAGTTTATTGCTAAACATGACATTTATTCTCTATGTATGTATATACGTAGATATATAACTGACGAAATATAATACATATGTGTTCCAAAAAGAGAGAGAGAGAGAGAGAGAGAGAGAAGAAAGCAAGAGAACAAGAGATAGATAGACGTTCAAATTGCAAAATAAAAAGGAGCCAAAGGAGAACGAGTTTTAGTCGTTAGACAAGATCTTTGACGGAGATATCACTCGTGGCGAGTGAGACGTCAAACGTAAATCCAGTTGTAAGCCGGTTTAAAGGCGCGTAAGATGAAATAGTAGTATTAGTGATAGTAATGATGAGAAGCGTGCACGTTCGCTTACACAAGGGTAAAAACATACACACACACACACACACATATATGTACACGTGTAACACGCGTAAACGCGCGCTTTTGCCGGCGTTTTAATACGATTACGGAGAACGTTCTAAGATTATTGTTTCCTCTGCGTCCTTGTATCACTTTGTACACTTACAAATTTATTATATAGGTGTTTACATATACGCGTGAACATACATGCACGTGTGCACGCGCACGAGCGCAAACGCATACACACGTGTGCTCACACACTCATACATACATACATACATATATATATATATATATATATATAGACACGTGGTTGATCTTGGTCGAGCGATAAACGAATTATGTCACGTTCCGTGAAATCCGACCTTAAACGATCATCTTAAGGTCGTTCGACATGCAACAGTAAAACCGAATCGAATCGAATTGAATCGAACCGTGTTGTCTTGCGATATCATCGAGTATGATCGACTATCGTTCATTAAAAAGTCGATCATTGAATTCGATCTGTAGACTCTCGTTTAAAGGGCAAGGCATTATATAATTTTCATTTGTGCGATAATAATTTTTTTTTTTTTTTTCTTTTTTTTTTTTTTTCTTATTTAATCATCGTACCAAGGACATGTAAATGTAAAAGAGAATCGCGCTTAGTCGTACGTTTCTCCGTCGTTTCTTACTCGTTGCAAGCTTATCTTTCAAGTTTCTTCTCTCTATTCTCGGATCGATGATCTCGCCTTTAGAGCTTCGATAACGAGCTATTTCAGGCGAGCCTAGTCCGGCTCGACGAAACTTGCATATAAATCTTAAATAGTGATGCGTTTTCATCGAGAAATAGATTGTCTATGAAATGTTTCTTTCTTTTTTCTTGTTTCTTTTTTTTTTGTTTTTTTTTTTTTTCTAATGAATAAACGAACGAATTAATTAACGAATTAATTAATCAATCAATTCTCTCTCACTGTCTCTTTTCTGTTTTTTTTTTTTTTTTTTTTTTTTTTTTTTTTTTTTTTTTTTTTTATTAATTTATTCCTTTTTCCTTATCTTCATTTTTGCTCCTCAATTTATTTCCTTACATATTCTTCTCTCTCTCTCTCTCTCTCTCTCTCTCTCTCTCTCTCTCTCTCTTCCAATCTTTTCTTTCTATCTAATAAAATTTTTTTCAAATGTTTCTTCTTTTTCTTCTCATTAAAAATTTTTGTTTATTGCGCTAGTCGCGCGACTACATTATCATCGGTTTTGATATATATCGTCGGTTCGATAAGCAGACGTAAACAACGAAGAGAAGAACATTGGTCGTTATGCCGATAATGACTGCCATTCCCTACGACGTCGTTTTCTATGTCCTGTTTTTCTATTCTCCTTCCTTTTCTTTTCTTTTTATATTTTCATATTTTCTTTGAGGAATGTCAAGCTGTTAATAGTCATTACTTAGTAGAAATGATAAGCTATTAGTAGATCTTTATTTATGTTATATCTTACAGGATAGTTTCATCGTGTACATATATATATATATATGTAAACATAGTATATTGCTTGTATGTTTTGTAAAGGTATTTCCTTTTGACGTTTTCTCTTTATTATTCTTATGAAATGAACTTAATTCTATAGAAATTTTCTATTTCAAACTAAACCGTTTAAATAATACGTCGATAAATAAATGGAACCACTTCGAAGAATTTGATATTATCGTTAGCCTCTTAATCTTTAGATCGTTATTGTTTCTTATTTATGATTAGAAACTCGAAATTAAACAAATATATATATATATATATATATATATATATATATATATATATATATATATATATATTTAGCTATGGATACATATTTCCTTTTATCTCATTGAATCTAAAGATGACATTGATCAGTATTTTCGCATTAACATTAAGACATTAATGTATAGTAATTGTTTTGATTTATGACAACATATTGCAATATTGCAATTGCAACGAAGTAATAGGTGTATCTATGTATGTATGTATTTATGTATGTATGTATGTATGTATGTATGTATGTATGTGTGTGTGTGTGTGTGCAAGAGAGAGAAATTTTCAACTAAATTCAATTTGTGATGTCGTCGAAGCGCATCAACTTTGTCGGTGAAAGATGATCGAGAATAAAAGCAGGGTGAGTCCGCTTCGTATGACGCATGTGTCCGCTGCCAAAAGAAATTTGTCCAACTCGTCGAAAGGCCCGCATCTTCTCTCGTACGTTCGTCTCTTGCCAGACGAATTTCATCGGGCAAACGGCCGAGACCGGATCCCATGGTGTTTTTATTATAGGTTATCATTATTACCTATCTATTTTTTGCGACTAACTATGATGGTTCGCTTGTATCAAAAATTCATGCTCTAAAAGAATTTTTTCAATCTTTCGATATATTTAATATATATATATATGTTAGTGTTAGATTCGATCGAATATATCGTTGTATCTTTTTTTTTCATTTTCTCTCTCTCTCTCTCTCTCTCTCTCTCGCTCTCTCACTTTCTGTCTTTTTTTCGATCGAACGAAACCGTTTTTGTATTAAAAAAATATTCTTATCTCGAATTAGAAAAGGATTTTGTGTATGTGCGTGCATGAGTATGTGTTAAGAATAATTAAATATAATTTGTTAATCTGATAAATTAATGCATATTAGTAATATTATTTTTGATATTATTATTCTGAAAATTTATCTCTAATGATCTGCGATAGTTTAATATCTGATGTGAAACGTCGTCGAGTTGATCGAATTGATATGCGTAAAGCAGGAAGATGTATAAGTACGCTGGTTAAAAATTTTTTTACTTATTTCATATAGAAAGATGAGAGACAACCCTTTTATCGTTTCTTCTTCCAACGAGGGATATCTTTCTTTTCTTATTTGACGGTGCAGAATTTTTTTTGATAAGTCAAGAAAGAAGATTCGGAGGAAATATAGCCGCGAGCAAGGATAATATTGAAGATAAGTAAAAGAAGGAGATAGAGATAGAAAGATAGATAGATAGATAGGTAGATAAAGAGAGAGAGAGAGAGAGAGAGAGAAAGATCAACAGGTGCAATACTAAATGAAGACTCGATATAAAGAAATAAGAACGAGAAAATAAAATCGTGTATAACATTTTTCGAAATGGCAATAACATACGCATATTTGAATACATTTGACGTATTTATTGAATGTATACTAATTAAGAGAATCATCGTTTCATTGCAGATTGAAATAAACATGTATTTAAAATAGAATACAATTTTTCCATTCGATTTATCGCGATATTAGAATATCGATAAATATGTATTAAAAATTAGACAAAGATAGAGAGAGAGAGAGAGAGAGAGAGAGAGAGAGAGAGAGAGAGAGAGAG
Source organism: Vespa crabro (assembly GCF_910589235.1). Lineage (NCBI taxonomy): Eukaryota > Metazoa > Arthropoda > Insecta > Hymenoptera > Vespidae > Vespa > Vespa crabro. The sequence goes on from NC_060959.1 coordinate 8,978,018, forward strand.
AGATAGAGAGAGACAGATGATTGTCATATAATAGTAAGAAAACATGGACAAGAGAAAGCAGTTGCACAACAGCAAAACACAGAAAGAGAAAGAGAGAGAGAAAAGGAAGAAAGA
>NC_060959.1:8980631-8993131 GCF_910589235.1 Vespa crabro
TATATATATGTATGTATGTATGTATGTATGTACGTAGCTGCATGAAGGACTTATTTTCTCTATATTTCGTTTCTATTTTTTTTGTTGTTTTTTTTTTTTTTATATTCTTCTCTCTCTCCTTCTTTCTATCTTTCTTTCTTTCAACTCGATCTCGACGACGTCATTAATCATTTCCTTTTTTTTTTTTTCTTTCTTATTAATTTTATTTTCTTTTTTTTCCCCTCCTTATTTTCTTATATTTTTGTATTTTTTTATTCGCGTTATTTACACTCATTTCACGTTTATATTGCGACTTCATTGTTTATACTTGACTCGGTCTATGGAAATAAATTTTATCCTCTCTTTCTCTCTCTCTCTCTCTCTCCTCCCTTCTCTCCATGTCTTTCTCTGTCTATCTCTTTCAAAGTAACCGCGTGGGAAGAAAGCCACGTCGCCACGTCGATAATGTACGCCGATATTTCTTTTTGTTTCTTTTTTTTTTTCTTTTTTTTTATTCTTTTCTCTTCTTCTTCCTTTTCTTTTCTTTTCTCTCTGTTGTTATTATTGTCGTCATCTTGTTCCACTCCGCCCTCTTCTTTTTCTTTTTTCTTTTTTCTTTTTTCTTTTTTTTTTTTTTTTTCCATCCAGCTCATCATTCTCCTCTAATCGTTTCGCTCGATCTTTCTTCGATCAGACTCGTCCTCGTGTATTCGAGACTTCGTACGGTGAAAGTTGGCCTGTATAGGACGATGATAACGATAACGTCGATTCAATCGACGATCTAGTCGAAATCGGGACGCTCGTTGTGTACGATAGAAGCATGTGCATGACATGTGACGGCTAAGAAAGAGAGAGAGAGAGAGAGAGAGAGAGAGAGAGAGAGAGATCGATTTATTTCTGAATCGCTATCGTTAGAACCAAAGTTACTTTATTACTCTGATAATAATACTATTGTGAATCATTAAATGTTTGCACGAATAAAGATTCCTTTTCCTCTTGTTATTTTTATTAATAGTAATTTTCTTTCGTTTGTTCTTCTTAACGTAATCATTCTTTATTTCGTTTTTTTTCTTTCTTATTTCTTTTTTTTTTTTTTTTTTTTTCTTTATTTATTTCTTTTTTTTCTCGTATTTTTCTTTCCTGTTTTCACGAAGTACTATCAGAGTATTTGTAGAAATATGATAATGATGATGATGATGATGATGATGATGATATATATATATATATATATATATATATATATATATTATATTCGAACGAAAAAAAAAAAAAGAGGAAAATAATAATGATACAACAATTTGTTCGTAATAATTCTTTCCTTTTTTTTTTTTCTTCCTTTATTTTCCATTTTTTTTTCTTTTTCTTTTTCTTTTTCTTTATGGAAAATAATGAATTCATTGCTCGAATTCAAATCGTAAAGCTCGTTCAAGATCGATTACTATCCTCGGTATTACAATATTCATGGAAATCATCTGTCCTTTTATATTTTACTCATTTACGAAAAAAATTTAACAAATTTAAGCGATTTAAAAACTTTTCATTTATCTCGCGCGTTCTCTCGAAAAATCAAACATACACGTAAACAACATATGTATGCGTTATGTATACGTTACGAAGATAATAATAATGATTGATATTGAGAGATCTACTTTGTATTTCGTTCTTCTTGCAATTGCCATATCTTCGGTTCAATGAAAATAGAAAAGGGAAAGAAACAAAAGAAGAAACGGAAAAAAGGGAAAGAAAACAAGAAGAAAAAAACAATAAAAATAAAAAGAGAATCGATATCCATCCAGTATCATTTTAATATTAATAGATAATTCACGTACAACGTATGTATTGTAAGAATATTTGCATAGATATTAACATACGTGTGCATGTGGAAATGTAAATGGTTAGGTCGATTCGACTCATCGTTAAATGAAAAAGAGAGAAGGCTTAGCGATCGACGAGATCCGATCGAACGATTTAACGACTTGCATTTAATCCACTATATTCTTTCGAGATTTGCTTTTGCGCCTTCGATCGGCCATTCTCTCTCTCTCTCTCTCTCTCTCTCTCTCTCTCATACACACACTCATACACGTGCACACTCATACACGTGCACACATAAACACAACAAACACATACATAAATTTATATAGAAATACACAAAGAGACTACATTTACTTCTATTTACATGCTCTTACGCACGGTACGCGTCGAGATAAAGAAACGCATAGAGATATACAATACATAAGTGAATGCATGCATACATAGATGCATACATGGAAAGTACTTTACCAAGAGAACGATACTTTCACCGAGATGGGGAGATTATTATGGCGTTTTATCCACCGTGCGTGCGTTTATATTATTGCACGGCGGGGGGGGGGGTGAGGAAAGGGGGGTGGGGTGAGGTAGCGGCGTGGAGGGAGGAGAAACGAGCGGCGTGGAGGGACATAGGGGCTGAAGGGACGGGGGCCGAGTTGTTGGAGGAGGTTAACGGTGGAGAAGGAAAGAAAAAAAAGGAGAGAAAAAAAGGAGAAAAAAAAAAGAAAAAAAAAAGGGACGGCACGCGAGAGTAGCATTATCGTGTGTCGAGAAATTAAAATTCCCGCCTATATCTCTCTATATGCGAAAGTTCGATAAAGAGAACGATTTGCGATCATGTATGATTCCCAAATGCATAGGCTTTTACTTTTTCAAACCATACGATTATTCTTTATTTCTTTTTTCTTTCCTTATTTTTTATTTTTTATTTTTTTTATTTTCTTCTTCTCTCTCTCTCTCTCTCCCTCTCTCTCTTTCTTTTTTCTCTATTATTCTTTTTATTAATCGTTAATTATTAATAGGAGTTTCGAGAGGTAACATATATATTATATATCTGCATCTGTTGTTAATATTATTTTCATAATATACGCTTGTATATTTAATTAATTGTTAAAAATTGAATTTATTTTATATACGAGATATTAAAATATATGTATGTACGTATCCATGTATACGCACGCACGCACACACGTACATACGCACACGCATATATATATATATATATAATAGATTTTTTTTCTTTTTTTTTTTTTTTTTCATTAAGTCATTTTTCACTTAAACAATAATAATAACATCTTCAATCGTAATCGTTTGAAACTTTAATCCTTAACTCTCGTACTCTTACGATTCATTTTCCTCTCGTTTATTATATTACTTATGAACGCTCTTTACAGTCGGCGATAAGAAGTAATTGCATTCTGTCTTCGCTCGGTCCAAAAAGTAGAATGTCTTTTACGAGAAGACAGTATGGTTATGCTACATTATATATATACATATATATATATATATATATATTTATATATGTACATATATTTATATAGTATATGTGTATACAAGAGAGATATGTGCGATCGTAAAACAACGCGAAAGTGGTTCGTTTCTTTGAAATCGTTGCATAATTGTTTTAATAGTGGCTCTACCGTCCGCAAATTTATTTCGAATAAAATTATTTAAGAAATTCTTTCTTTCTTTCTTTTCCCTTTTTTTTCTTCTTTTCTTTTCTTTTTTTTTTTTTTCTTTTTTTCCTTTTTTTTACTTTACATTTCTCTCACACTCATCTCGAGTTCGAGTGATTCGATCGATTTTATATCTCTCGCTCTTCGATATTCTTTCGGTAGAAATAATTAATTAAACATAGTATTAATTAATAATTAGTAACGTTGACTTGGAAAATTTACGAATATATCGTAAACATTAAAGATAATTAATAATCGATGATTTGTGATGGATGACGATGGATCGAATTAAAGAGAAGAAAACAAGAAAAAAAAAAAAAAAGGAAAAAGGAAAAAAGGAATCATTGAGAATCGAGCGACATTATTTCGCAAGTATAGTTAAGATGGCAAGTTTAAAATCGGTATACACAAACACACACACACACACACACATACAGACATATATATATATATATATGGTCTTTGAGATATGTAAGTACCTGCTCTCGTTTCTTTCATTTTTATTTTTTTGTTATTTCTTCGTCCACCTTCCGTGTCTGAGAATGGCAACGTAAAGAGAGAGAGAGAGAGAGGGTACATGCTCTTTAGGCTTTCGCTCGCGAAATAAGGAGTATTAAAGAGTGTTTGAGGGCAGAAGCGAGTAAACAGTCGGTTATTTATAGACTCGCTCTCTGTACGTCAGCCATGTAAGGTGAAACGAATAACGGGAAAAACTACGAACATTTTCATCGAGTTCACGTGCCAAGTATTTTTCTATTTTTTCTTAATTTTCTTATTTTTTTTTTTTTCTTTTTTTTCTTTTTTTACTTTTTCTTTTCTTTTTTTTGTCTTTCATTTTTCTTCTTATACGTTTATTATTATTATTATTATTATTATTATTATTTTTTTTTTTTTTTTTTCTTCAATTTTATTATTATTATTCTTATTTTCTTTTTTATTTTTGTTCCTTTTTCTCTCTCTTTTTCTCTTTCTTGAGACGAACGATACAAAAAAAAAGAAAAAAGAAAAAAGAAAAAAAAAAAGAAAAAGAAAGAAATTATTTTTCTTGTTTCGTTGCACATTATATAATCTCTATAATAATCGAGTCATAAAACTATTGTGAATTGATAGTCCGTACGATCGATCATTCAATCGCCATACGAAATTTTGATTGATGAATCAAAATACAACAAGTAAGTATGTACATAAGTATTTTTCTTTGACGCGTTTCCGCGTCCATTATTCATAAGCTGACATCACTTGGTTGTTTCGTGAACGATCCAAGAATATACTTATGGACGTGCGTTCGACAAATAGATATACGAGCGTTTTATTGCCATACGGAATTCGATAAGGTTTCGTTGTTGAAATAAAAAGAAGTAGAAAAAATGATCGACATAATAAGTAGATATCATGAAAATGGTGGCATGCGAACAAAGACAAAGAAAGAGAAAGAGAGAGAGAGAAAGAGAGAGAAAGAGAGATAAATATAAGTAATCATTCGATGATATCATGAACATATTGATCAACGAATAGAATTCTTTTAATTTTTCTGATGATCTACAAAAAAAAAAAAAAAAAAAAAAGAAAAAAGGAAAAAAAAAGAGAAAAGAAAAGAAAAGAAAGAAAGAACTAAACGTGACAGTTCACTTCTACAAACTACTATTTTACATTAAACCTGACTTTCGTTAGCATTGATAATCGATATCACTGCGACGAGGATAATCAATCGGTCGTGCTATTCTTTGTCAATCGATGTGTTAACAATGATAACAACAACAACAACAACAACAACAACAACAATAATAATAATAATAATAATGATAATGATAAAAATAATAAAGTAAAAAGTAATTAGATATCTGCGTAAAGTTAAGTAATTTTCCATTAATATATAATTGATTAATGTTATAATTATATGCGAATAAAAAATGTATATTAAAAAGGAGAAAAACTTAAAGTATGCACTTGCGTACAATATACTTACAAGACTGATGCGTAAACAAGCGTTAGCAGCAACATTCGAGCAAACAACTGATAGAAATGAAATATACATATACACAAATACACACACACACACACACACAAATATATATATATAAATATATATATCCATATATATTTATATATATATATATATATATATATATATATATATATACATGAATGTATATAAAGAGAAAGAGAGAGTCTTCTTCTTAGCGCGTTTAAAGATTTCATTGAACCGCCACCGATAATAGGAAGACTCTCCTCGGTCCACTACGTAGATATGCGAGAGAAGTGAGGAGACGTAAGGGAGGTAAAAAGAGGGAACGGTGACGTGCCACGCGGCTTCGTATTATCAAAAGAAACTATTGTCGGCTGTTGTTAACAATGCGTTGTTATTAAAGTGTGTCTTAGCACGACGACAGTCACGGACATCTCGCGGCATCGTGCAAGTTGAATGATTAGTGTTGACCCGTCCTTCGTACTTCGATCTTTTTATTTTATTTTATTTTATATCTTTTTTGCTTTTGTGCTTTGTTTACGTTTTCTTTTTCTTTTTTTCTTTTTCTTTTTTTTCCAGTTACTCTTTCATCTTTTCTTTCATTTTTACTCTTTCTCTTCTCTTTCTTCTTTTTTTTTTTTTTTTTTTTTTATTATAATAATAGTAAAAAAAAAAAAAAGAAAAAAAGATTACCGCGTACTACCTCGAAACTTATTGATTCCGTACGGAAGTGTGATGAAGTTGTTTAAGAAATATCGTGTGTGACGAAGGATCAAATCATAGTGAAAAATCATAGTGATCCAATTGTGAAAATAATATCATTATTCGACGAAGAGGATTATTCGTAAGGATATGAAATGAGGATACTGAGATAAGATTTGAAATTTCACGTTAGGTAGGTACTCACATATGTTACATTATACACAAGATAGTTACAGGTAGATAGTTACGGTTAGACGTTGGAAAATCAATGATTAATTTACTCATTTCTTTTTTTTTTTTTTTTTTCTTTTTCTTTTTCTTTTTCCTCTCCATTAGTACTCCTACCTTGAATCAACGTGCTTTGAAGTATCGAATTCTCCGAATTCTTTTTGTTATTCTTTTTTTTTTTGTTTTTTCTTTTCTTTTCTTCTCTCTCTCTCTCTCCCTCTCTCTCTCTCTCTCTCTCTCTCTCTTTCTCTCCAATCACCATGTATGTCATCGTTTGATTTACGTACTACTTCCAATAATTTTACGACGTACTTGGTATAAGTGACAGGTGCAATGATTCGTTGTAGAAACGGCGCGATTGCAAGGACGTTCATGCGACACCCGCATATACGACGTGTGTCATCGATTAATAGAATTGCCGATCGTTGTTCGAGAGAGTTATCAGTGACCATGATATCGTGACTTTTAATGTAATGATTTGGATTTGTAAATTCGACAATTATTACAAAAAAAAAAAAAAAAAAAAAAATTCATAATTCTTGTCCGTGTGTTCGACGCCGACGAGTCGATTTTTTCTCTCCTTTTTTTTCCAATCTTCTTTTTTTCTTTTTTTTTTTTCCTTTTTTTTTCTCTTTTTTTTTTTCTCTCTATACGTACACATCGTACACGCACATTCGTTCGTAAACAAAAATAAATAAACATGTGAGATTAGAAAACACAATAGATAAATCAATCGATCTTGGCGTTAAGATAAAATAATCAGAGGAGCATTGATAATAGAAGAAAGGAAAAAAATCGAATTGAAATACGATCGATCGATTTTCAAAGCACCTCATTTCGAAGATCCACGCGATAAATATCGAATAAATCTAAAATATATACGAGATTTTTATGTCGCCGATCTTGAATGTCGAACGAAAATGCGAGCCCCTTTTTTTTATGCATTCGATGAACACGCGCGTACATACACCACACACATGCACACATGCACACACACACACACACACGCACACGCACACATATACACACACAGGAACAAACAAACAAATGCACACAAATACACATACATACATACATACATACACATTCGGCTCGTATATAAAATATCCGGGCGACAAGTTGTGTGCCGTTAGTAGAGCCAAGGAATAATGTTACAAAAGGATGAGAGTTGCAGTTAAAGTCGACGAGTGGTGGGTGGGATAGGTGGGAAGAGGGGGCGGTGGGGAGAGTGGGAGGGTAGGAGGAAGGAGGAAAGAAAGGGAACTGGGAGAAAGGAAGTAGAAAGAATCAAAAAAATTGGGGATAGCCCCTTTGTAAAATGGGATTATGGGTTTTGCGTGGGATCGTCTGTTTTTTCTTTTTCTATCTTTTTTTCTTTTTCTTTTTTTTCTTTTTTTTTTTATTTTCTCTTTTTGATTTATTTTTGTTTTTTCTTTTCTTTTTTTCTTTTTTCTCTTTCCTTTTTTCTTTTTTTTTTTTTTTTTATTGTTCCTTTTTTTCATTGTCCCTCCCCTCTTCAAAAACGCCGAGCGCCAGAGTGAAAAAGAGGAGAGTATGTAGCGAGGAGAAAAAGAAAGCGAAAGTGACGCGGCATCATTCGACGTTGTAAAGCTTTAAACGCGAGTATCTCTCTCTCTCTCTCTCTCTCTCTCTCTCTCTCTCTCTCTTTCTCTCTCTCCCTCTCTTCGCTCTGTCTCTTTTTCAGCGAGTTTTGCGCGGGCACGCGTGATTGTATATGAGGGACATTTAAATTACCAGCAAAACCGTACATGCGACGATTGTCGATGTGTTTCTCTCTCTCTCTCTCTCTCTCTATCATTCTCTTTCTCTTTATCTTTCTCTTTCTCTCTCTCTCTCTCTATCTTTCTGTCGTTCGTTCGTTCGTTCGTTCGTTCGTTCATTCTCCGTGCGTTTTAAAGCAGAACGAAATAAAAGATAAAACAAGAGAGGATTACGTTTTCCACGAGAGTTTCGTAATAACCCCTTCTTGAATAGAGTCACTTGGAGTCATAGAAACGATTTCTTTACTTACCTGACATATACTTGATACACGCATAGTATATATGGTATATGTATAGTTAATGTCGATTGAACCTGTTCACTTGTTCACGATTTACGTAGGCGAATTCTCAACTTTATTTAGTCGATAGAAAATCGAAAGTCACATAGCGAACGTTTCGTTTAATTTTATTTCATTATTGTCTCATTATTGTTTTCTATTGTTTTCTATTGCTCTTGTCACGAGAACGAAGGTCAGTATATGATATTTCATTTAAGTAATTACTTTTCATTTGAATTGATTTAAGAACGATGATGATAGAATTGATAGATGTAAAAGGATCTCCATGAAATTCGTCTTATTTCTTTTTGTTTTTTTTTTCTTTTTTCTTTTTTTTGTTTTTTATACGTTAACATATTGTTGCAACGACGAGACGAAATTTTTGATCAGCCATATTGTTCCTAGATATTGTGCATTGATATTTGGTTCTAGATATTTTTTTGTTGAAAAAAACGTACGTGATTCTGACTTTTGTCGTAACATATATATATATATCGGCAATCGTAGTTTTTCTTTCCTTTTTTTTTTCTTTTTTTTTTTTTTTATCGCACTTTACGTTTAATTCCACTCGAATTCGTTCAAATTGCAAATCCATTCGTCGCGCATTCGGAATTTTTTTTCTTCTCTCTTCTTTTTTATTTTTTTCCTTTTATTTACATCAGGGAGCATATAATATATATATATATATATATATATATATATATATATATACGAAGTACAGTTACATCATACTCTACCATTATCACTTTCGGTATATTGATCGGTCAAATGTTGCTATCGGTTATATATGTACACACACACATACACACAGACACACATGTACACACATTCACATTGTAGGTATCCCAAGAGTAACACTCTAACACATTGTCAACTAGTCGACTAGTCGTTTGCGTACAACGAATATCGAATGCTGCTATCCATATTATTACATCGGCTAAATTAGTTTTTGTCGCTAGGATCTGACGTTCGGAGGTCAATAAAAAAATTTTGTCCCTTTTTCTATTCTCTTTCACTCTCTCTCTCTCTCTCTCTCTCTCTCTCTCTCTCTCTCTCTCTTGATTTTTTTTCTTTCTTCTTTTTTTTTTTTCGAAGGCTCCAGAGACTCTTTGTAAATTAGATCATTTGTATTCCCCGTTACAGAATGGATACGTGAATTTTCCTGTAACGTTGTTGTTCTTCTTTTATTTTTTTATCGTCTGACAAAAATTTGAAAGTACGTATGTCTCTTTCTCTCTCTCTCTTTCTCTATGTCTCTCTCGCGTGTAAAAAAGTATCAGTGATGCTTATATACATACACGTATCGTTAACGAATATATCGACGCTTAATTGCCATTCGTAAATAAACTCAAGTTGTACCGTACGATGATAATCGATACGAACAATAGCGATATACCAATTAGTTTCGTAATTTCTTAATATCATTCGAATAATACTATATCCATATATCTATTAAGAGAAGAAGAATAATCGTACGGAACATCGTCACGTTCTATGTTATTATATCTAGGAATGGATTTATCTCTTAGACAATGACGTTGATGGGACGATTGTTTTCAACATTTATAACATTAAACAACATTCAACTTGTTAATTCAACGTGTCTCGTGTTTCCATTAGATTTTTAAAACATCGTACGCAATGCAATAATGCACTTCCACTGCTCCCTCTCCCCAAGCCCTCCTCATAGAAATATACAATATGTATTATAATATCTAATGAGAGAGAAAGAAAGAAAGAGAAAAAAAAGAGAGAGAAAGAGAGAGAGAGATTACAAATGATCTTTTGCATAATTTCGAAAAGTATATATATATATATATATATATGTATGTATGTATGTATGTCTTTTGTTTTTGCAGTAATTGTTTTTTCAAGATCTATAAATTAATTCCTATTGAAACATTATTGATTGAATTGTAATGTTTAATATTTATAAATATTTTATTTCAGTCGCAATTTTTTTTTGCATATACGCATTAACTTATGTTTTAGATTTGTACGTACGTGTAAAAATCATTGGGAAGATAAAAATGTAGATCGTATCAAATAGCCGTCGACGATAAGATCTAGTTACTTAGTTACTTACTTACCTACTTACATAGTTACTTCCACGTCTTTGACGTCGCGAAGACGGAATCTGAGGAAACACGTAGATATTTATCTACACACACACACACACACACACACATTCACATAATTTCTCGCTTGTCAAGGTCATCCTCGGAACAACGCATAGATTTTTAGAACAATAGAGAATGCGGTTTAATTCGGTTTTTTCTTTTTCTTTTTTCTTTTTTCTTCTTTTTTTGTTTCTCATCTCGAAACCGGCTCGAACGTGTTTCTTTTTTTTTTTTTTTTTTTTTTTTTTTCTAAATTGTCTCTAAACAATGGAATTTTCTTATAGAAAAAAAAAAAACGAAGTAAAGAAGAAAAAAGAATTTTAATTCTTCACGTTAATGAAATAACACGAAAAAGAATTTTTCTTCTTTTTTTCTTTTTCCTCTTTTTTTTTTTTTTTTTGTTTTTCTATTATAGTCCCATTAAACGATTCCATATGAAATATACATTTTTATTACGATACAAGTTTAAACGATTCGATATATATATATATATATATATATATATATATATATATATATATATTTGACATAGAGTGTTTTCAATTGATTAAAATATCGGGTTCGCGTGTCTTTTATCTCTCGAAATAAAAAAAAAAGAGAGAGATATATATATATATATATATAGAGAGAGAGAGAGAGAGGGAGAGAGAGAAAAAAAATAAAAAATAAAAAAAGAAACAAAAAAAAAAAAGAAGAGAAGAAAGGGGAAAAAAACAGCAAATCCATTTGACAATCACGAAAATCCTAGTGGGACGAACTCCTCTTCCTCCTCTCTCTCTCTCTCTCTCTCTCGGTGACAATCGTAGCTTGCCGTCGCGGTATAATTGATTAATTGAACTGCCGTTAGTCGTTTGCAGATTTAACCGAGTCATGCAATTACCTGAAAGGAGGATTTCCTGTTTAGGTCACGGGGTATCAAGTGGGTGGTCGTAGAATACGTTCTATTCGCGTTAGAGAGCGTTTCTGTCGTATTATGCACGCTCCGCCCAGTGCGATTGAGATTTAGATTTAGAGCCGCGAACGTTAGAGCTATAGCGTTCGCTCGTAGACGAGACGCGCGAACTCTATTACCGGCTATTGCTTCGGTAATGGAAGAAGAACGAGCGTGAACTAGACGAGAAAGAGAGAGAGAGAGAGAGAGAGAGATAGAGAGAGAGAGAGAGAGAGATAGAGAGAGAGAGAGAGAGAGAGAGAGAAAGAGGACGCTGTAGACGAGTTTGTCTCTGCTCGTTGCGAAAATGTTTCGTTCGACGAAAAACTTTTGTGTACTCGCGTGTAACAGGTGTCCCAATTTACGAAAAGGTAGACACCGTTTTCGAACGCATTTACACCCGACAAAAGCGATGACGTATCTCCCCTGCTTTTCGTTTTTCTTCTTTTTTTTTTTCTTTTTCTTTTTCTTCTTTTGTTTTTTTTTTTTTTTTGTTCGCCATAACCCCTCCCTCCATCCCTCCTCTCCCATTCGCCCACTTTCGAATCTTTCTTTCTCTATCATTTTCATTCTCCTTTATTAATTTATCTGTTCATCTTCGTTCTTTTTATGTTCTCCTTTTTTTATGTAAGAATTATATGTAAGCTTTCTTAGGTACATCATACGTAATACCAGGAAAAAATATCTCATAATAATTCGTTTTTCGATAGAAACGAAATTTTATATTGTATATATCTAATGTCTATTATTATTATCACTATTTGGATAGAAATTTATTATTCTTTTTTTTTTTTTTTTTGCTTTTTTCAAATTGATCTTGAATTCAATCACCTGTCGTATTCGAATTTTAATTATGCAATAACGATTAACAGTCCGACGAATCATTTCTTTTTTTTCCATACTATTCTTTCTTACTTTCTTTCCTTCCTTTTTTTTTTTTTTTTCCCCCCCATCAATAAAACACGACAATCGTCGGAATATCGATATCGAATATATTTCTGTTCGAGGATATTAATCGATCTTTCGT
>NC_060959.1:8998131-9000631 GCF_910589235.1 Vespa crabro
AGAAGGAGGGATAGGAGCTTTGCGGATAATCGTTTGGCGAAAAGGTCGAGAAGATTTTGAATGGAAAATCCATTGGATGGTTAAGGGGGAAGAAAGAGGGTGTTGGTTGTTACGGATTCAGAGGTTGCCTTCGCGACGGCGGTCATGTACAAGACTCGTCTTCGTTGGTGGATGAGTCATCAGGAAGATGAGAAGAGAAGGAGGTGGAATGAGAGAAGGAGGATCCCGTGAAAGGGTTGAAGAGCGTGTCCGGTCGGGAAATAACTTTCTTACCTACTTACACCTTCATCTCCTGAGAGCAACTAACTGCGAAACGTCTCGAAACTCTTCGCTTCCTATTCGCATTGTCGTCGGGATGACAAGAATGTCTTGGTTTTAGCTAAATAGGATAGGTACTTACTTGTTTCGAGGACTTGCTAGACCGCAAATTTTATATATATATATATATATGTAAATTACGTATATGTATTATGTGCGATTATACAAGTATTTATCCGATAATTATCTATAGAATGTCTTAAGGCTCATAAGAGAATGGTTTTTTTTCTTATTCTTCTTTTTTTATCTTTTTTTCTTTTCCTTTTCTCTCTCTCTCTCTCTCTCTCTCTCTCTCTCTCTCTCTCTCTCTGTTATGGTAATAAATTGTAAATATCTGTTAACATAGGATAATGTTGACGTGCAAATTAGATTGAATAAACATTTTGTTTCGTCATTGATATTCATGTTAAACAGAATTAAAGGATATGTTTGATCGTATAATTAATCACTTCGAACACGTTTTCTTATTACCTTTCTTTTTTTTTTTTTCTTTTTCTTTTCCCTTCTTCTTTTATTTTCTTTTCTTTTTTTTTCTCTCTCTTTTCTTTTCTTTTTTATTTTATCTCCTTTTTCTCTCTTATTTTTTATACTTAAATACTCTCTCTCTCTCTCTCTCTCTCACGTCTATCATTTCAATGTAATATCAATCGCATTAGATTCATAGGGTATTTCGTTTCTTATTGAACTATTTCCTTTTCCTTTCCCTTTTTCTTTTTTTTCTTTTTTTTTCTTACAAAATATATAAGTAAGAGCATGTCGTTTTTATGAACTAAAGGAACGAGAGAGAGAGAGAGAGAGAGAAAGGGAGAGAGTATATGTCAATGGGTCTGCATTGACAATGTAGGAATAATGTAAGTCTGACGCATGACATTGCTTCGCACGCATACTTACAATCACGGTGTCGTTGAAAAAGTAAATTTACAAATGTCGCAATGGCTCGCAAGAAATCTTATTATGAAAAGAGACAGATGGAAAAAGAAGAAGAAGAAGAAGAGAGAGAGAGAGAGAGAGAGAGAGAGAGAGAGAGAGAGAGAGAGAGAGAGAGAGAGAGAGTGAATCGCTTCGCTGCATCATGCAATTAAGAGCTAGTTGAGGTTGAAACTCGCTTACATCCTGCCTATTCGTATGACATCAGACTCGCGTTAATGTTTGCCATTATCGAAGTAACCGATACTCATTTCCCGTATCTTAACGTAAACAAAGCAATTAATAAAATATCCGTACGAATTTAACCACGGATTACTTCCAATACGCAACGTCGTGTTCGTAATTTAATGAACGTCGGACTATGATTATTCGTACGATTATTAACGGAAACGGTAAGAAAATGCAAAAAGAATCGTAAGAAACTTTATGTTGCTCGTCCTTCTTCTTTTTTTCTTCCTTTCTTTTCTTTTTTCTCTTTCCTTATTTTTCTTTTTATTTTGTCGCAATTGTCGTGAAAATCAAAAAAAAAAAAAAAAAAGAAAAAAAAAAAATAAAAGAAATAAAATACAAATAAAATAAAGTATCGAAATTAATTATATCATTTAGTAAAAATAATTAATATAATAATTAAATAATTTCTAGTCTGAACTAGTTTAAAAATTATATTATAAATTTCTATGTACAATGATTAATAAAAAAAAAAAAAAAAAAAACAAACAAAACAAAACAAAAACAAAAAATGACACTATAATTCGCAATTATTACAATCGTAATACATCGAATTGTTCGAGTTTAACGAAGATATACAATACTGAATATATTTTTCATTATGAAGAGAAAAAGAGAGAGGGAGAGAGAGAGAGAGAGAGACAGAGAGATAGAGAGAGAGAGAGAGAGATTGAGATTCGAAACGTGATTGTAACGTTCACACTTACAAGTTAAATCGTCAACGATAGGTAGATAGGTAGGGTAGGTAGTTAGGTGCGTATCAATTCGTGGTGGCACACAACATCGATGCACATGTGGGACAACTACCGGTTTCCACCCGCACGAGACTACTCTCGAAGGGCGTGGAAAGGGCTATGAGGGAGCACGCGATCTTGTCGGTGTATCTACATCATTGTTTCTACAAATCATATACGTTTTTACATCCACTCGTATACAAAAACACAAATTATACAAATTATATGATAATAATTATAATAAAATATCGAGCGATTTATTAACTATTCTAATTAATTATTACATCGTCGTA
>NC_060959.1:9010631-9015631 GCF_910589235.1 Vespa crabro
AAAAAAAAAAAAAAAAAAAAAAGAAAAGATATATACGTATACCTCTATGATATTTCTATTTAACGAATACGATCGTGCGGTTTTATTTCTAAAGAATAAAGAAAAAGAAAAAGAAAAAGAAAGAAAGAAAAAAGAAATTAAATAGGAAGAAAAGAAAAATTAACGAAGTAAAGAATTACACGATAATATTCGTGGTATCCCGATATATAGATTGGTATACGTACATAAATATAGATAACGACGAAGTGTACATATATAAACTGATAAGTCCATCTTGCGAAGGTGGTACGCGTAACCGAATTGAACGTTAATACGATAGCAGCATATATTCCACTCGAACGTTGCGCCGAAAAGGATTAAGCGATCGCGCGACGATCGACTTTAACGGATAAACGAAAAACATCGCTTGTACTCTATCCATATAATAATAAAATCGTTGAAGGTAGGAAGAAAAAAGAGGAAGACAACAAACAAAAAGAAAAAAGAATAAAGAGAAAGAGAGAGAGAGAGAGAGAGAGAGAGGATAAAGGGATGGAGAAGATTTAAAGGGCGAAGTTATATTCTCTCGCTTCGTTCTTGACGAGAGAAGATTGAACGTGGATATGCGGGAACTAAAAAAAAAAAAAAAAAAAGAAAAAAGAAAAAGAGAAAAAATAACAAAAAACAAAAAACTCACAAAAAAAATAAAAAAAGGAGAGAAAGGGGTAAAAAGAGAGAGAGAGAGAGAGAGAGAGAGAGAGAGAGAGAGAGAGGAAAGAAAAAGAGTGGTGTAACAGAAACGATACTGAAGGGGGGCTTCCGACGACGACGAGGAGTCACGACGATCGGTAGTAGGATTTGCAAAGGGGTTGCCAAAGGGGTCGAACCTCGGTGATGGTGGTGATGGTGATGGTGGTGGTGGTGGTGGTGGTGGTGGTGGTGGTGGCGACGGCGACGGCGACGACGGTGACGATGATGGTGGTGGTGGTGACGATGGTGCAGATTTGAACAAGAGCTCGGTTGCTATGCAAATTGGAAAGATAATAATCGATTGTCGGAGGATGGTTGCGTTGATGGGCTCGTGGATGAGCAGAGCATACACCTCCTCCCCACCTGGAAAACATGGGGGATCACCATCGCTCCCATCTCCACCATCGCCTAGGCCCACCTCCACTCCCAAACCACCCCCCACCCACCCCCAAATCTACCTATCCGACCTTCCTCTCGCCCATCCCGATCTCCCTCAAGGGAAATTATATAGTCTGCCCTCCGACGTTACCTCTCTCTCTCTTTCTTTCTCACTCTCTCGCTCATCCCTTCGTTCCACCCTTCTCCACGATATTCCATAGGACCCTCGAATACCTTACCTGTCCCGTATGCGTTTCATTCTGACTCGTGTTGGCCACCCTGTGTATCGACTCCGAGAATTCATTCTCTGAACGTTACCACCCCTACCACCTTTTATTCTTCTTTTTTTTTCTCTCTCTCTCTCTCTCTTTCTCTCTCTTTCCCTTCGCAACCAACGTCCATCGTATGGTAACTCCGTAGATTTTGGCGATCCCATGAAATTGATCCTTTCGATTCTAACATTCTGAAAATATAAGTATGTATACGGTTAAAAGATTCAATTACCAATTGTCCATTTTCCATTCTCCAATACGATCGTCATTATCTAATAATAATAAATAACATCTTTAATCTTATTATATGAATTCTATCGCAAGATTCTTTTTACGTGAAACTAATTGTTTCATAGCCGACTAGAATTCGTATATACTGAATTGTTATCGTCGTTTAATCTACTCCGTTTATTTTAATAACCAAGAGAAACGCAAATAAAAGAATCCGATGTAGTACTCTCTCTATTTATCTCTTTCTCTCTCTCTCTCTCTCTTTCTCTTTCTGTGTAAAGTCACTCGTAGTAGCTTTAAAAACGACGCTCGTTTCTCAAACGGCTTGACGATAAACGAGAGAAAGAAAGAAAGAAAGAGGAAAAAAAAAGGAAGGAAAAGAAGAAGAGAAAAAGAAAGAAAAGAAGAGTGAGAGAGAGAGAGAGAGAGAGAGAGAGAAAGAGAAAGAGAACGCGTTGGCATCCCTCGTTTATGGCAAAGGGAAAGGTTAAAATAGCTCGAGAAACGAGGGAAACAAGGGCAATGGTTAGCAGCGATAAGTAGTTAATTCTTGATCCTCGATTTATGAAAAAAAAAAAAAAAAGAAAATAGAAAAAGGAAAAAAAAAGAAAAGAAAAGAAAAAAGAATGAACAAAGAAAAAAGAAAGAAGAAGAAGAAAAAAAGACGAGGGAAGAGAGTAGCGAGGACACTCGAGTACTTGGATTGGCTTGTGGGTGGGGGAGAAGGGTCAGAGGTAAAATCCTTAACGAAACATCTCTGCTGGGGCATAAATTAAGCCTCTGGACAGGATATACGTCGTTCGTGAAAAAAAAAAGAGAAAGAGAGAAAGAGAGAGAGAGAGAGAGAGAGAGAGAGAGTATGAGTGAGTGCGAAAGTTGGAGAGGACTTTACAAAAAAAAAAAAAGAAAAAAAAAAAAAAAGAAAGTAAAAAAAGAAAAAAGAAACAAAAGTAAAGAAAAACAAGAGAAAAAGGTTAGGGTTGAGTTGCGAAATGAGTGGCGAAGATGAAGAAAGAGAGAGAGAGAGAGAGAGAGAGAGAGAGAGAGAGAGAGAGAGAGAGAGAGAGAGAGAGAGAGAGAGAGAGAGAGAGAGAGAGAGAGAGATAGAGATAGAAGTAACATATTCTCGACAAACAACTAAAACGAAAAGTGTAAGAAAGAGAGAGAAAGAGAAATAGAGAGAAGAAGATAGATACATAGATAGATAGAGAGAGAGAGAGAGAGAGAGAGAGAAAGAGATGAGAAAGTAAGAGTAAGAGTGAGAGAGAAAAAGAGAGAAAGAAAGAAAGAGAGAAAGAGAGAGAGAGAGAGAGAGAGAAAGAGATAGACTTTCGTGTTTGCGCATATTTCTCGCAATATTCTCTGTTTATCTCTATTGCCCCCCCCCCCCCCCTTGTTTATCCAGTGTCCGTCTGTCCTTCTATTTTTGTATCTCCTTTTTCTTCTTGGTAGTAGTAGGTAGACCTTATAGCTTCGTGTCGGTTCGATCGACTCTGGTCCTCGCAGTTATAGCTCGTCATCCTCGTCCTCTTCGTTTCTTCTCTATTCCACTTATTCCCCACTTACAATATAAGTATGTTTGTCATTGCTTCGTGTTTTACTCTCTCTCTCTCTCTCTCTCACACACACTCTCGTTCTTTCTTTCTTTCTCTCTCTCTCTCTCTCTCTCTCTCTCTCTCTCTCTTTTTCTCTTTCTGTTTCTTTCTCTTTCTCTGTACGTTCCACTCTGCTACCTACTCTCCATTTACTTACAAATCATCGTAGTATGTTTACGTACGAAATAGAACGAGGAAAAAACAGTCGTAAGCTGGTGAATTGTATTATCATCTATGTAGTTTAATCTTATTCCATTCTTATAATATTCATGTCCTATGATTAATGTAGTCTAGACGGATAATTCATTTGATTGATTTTCGAGTGTTGATGTGAACTATCGTTTTAATTTTTTTTTTTTTTTTTTTTTTTTTTTTTTTTTTTTTTAATTCTTCTTCCTTTTTTTTTTTTATTTATTCTTTTTTTATTTCATAGCTTAGGGCAATATTGATATTATATGGTATATTGTGCAAAGTGAAAAGTTTTTCTCAAATATTATATATATGTACATACACACATATATATTATGCAATATAATATTGGATCAAATTTCATTGAAAATAATGATAATAATAATAATAATAATAATAATAATAATAATAATAATATAAATCTTTAATCTTAATTTAATGTTCGAAACTTTCGAAGAGATTGTCAAAAAATCATCGTAATCATTTAGATAATAAATACGAGATAAGAATTTATCGAAGGTGAAAGTTTCCGGATTGCTTAAATCGTTATCAGTCGGTGTCGTTTTTTTCGAAATATCAACGAGGAGATCGTACCTTCTCGGACGATCTCTATGTTTCTTCTTAAGGTGAAAGTTACATTGGCTTCAATACGTCGAGATATATAATATAGATATTTTTTATTTTCCTTATTATTTTTATATATATATATATATATATATATATATATATATATGTGTATATATCCTTCTCCCCTTCATTCTCTTCTATATATTCGTTCATTCTTTCATAATAATATTTTTCCATATTTATATATATATATATATATATATATATATATATATATATATATATATATATATATCGCGTCTCACATAGAGATACCTTCCTTCACTTTTACGAAATCTAAGCTTGACGCGTGGACGCGGAAGCGATTATAATCATCTATTGAGAAATTCCGTTCGATTGGCTTAGCACTTAGGCATGGAATTGATTACGATTTACGATATTAATAAAATAAAAGGTAGACTATTTCTCGTCAATGGCTCGCTATCTCTTGAAACTCGTTAAGTACTCTCTCTTTCTCTGTTTATACCTTCCATTCTTAAACATGATACGACGATCTTTCTCTTTCTCTCTCTCTTTCTCTCCATCTCTATCTCTTTCTTTCTTTGACGATTTTGAATCATAAAATGGAGCCACGAGTCGCACGGATTTCTTCAGAATATAATGAAAAAGCATAACGATGTGAGTTGCTTCATAGGAATCGTTCGTATCTACTACTATAGTCTTGCAGGACGATATGCGAGGAGGAAAATATACGTAATGGGGCCATACGTATTATACGCGAGAAGAAATATTTTGTTGGCTAGAAGGAAGGATATGAACGAAGGCAAATGTAATTTCGTTTTACTTACTTTTACATACGTACGTATGTATATGTACGTATATATATTCTACCTGTGTATCAAACGAACGTCATCTTAATATTCTTATTTTATATACATATATATATATATATATATGTATATACACACATATATACATATATATATTATGTATAATATCTCTATTTCTATTCCTCTATAACCACTTAACAAATCATACG
>NC_060959.1:9020631-9028131 GCF_910589235.1 Vespa crabro
AAAGAAAAAGGTCAAATTTGTCTCGTTTTCCTGTCGACTCGTAAGAAATTGATCTAATGGAAAAAAAAAAAAAAAAATAAAAAAATGTTATTTTCAAATTATTTGTCCATGGAATATATACATATGTGTATATATACGTACACACTGTCAGAAATTTAAAACAAAAAATGACGTATAGTGTCCTTTATACTTTGTATAATTTTTATACAGTATTGCGATGTCCGTCGTAACGATTATACATATTACATACTATCGTACATAGAAATTATGCAAATATGTGATTTACTTCAGGTATTATAACTGTGGCTCATGTCGATACGCGACATAGCTAGACTAAAATACTGGTCGTTTAAAAATGTAAACGTGTCATTCTTGGCTATTCCGTGATCAATAATGCATCCCTCTTTTTCTGTCTCTGTCTCTTTCTCCCTCTCTCTCTCTCTCTCCCTCCCTCCCTCCCTCTCTCTGTCTCTTTCGTTCTTCCTTCTTGCTTACTATGCTTAACATTCGAAGCTACTTTTAACTTTTTTTATTGCATGACACTAATTTCGATACTATAATATATATTTTTATATTATACGTTAATTTTCTTCCTTCATTAAATCGTTTTTAAATCGCACGACAACGTCGAAGAGTATCTTCAAAATTTTCAATATTTTTTTCCTCCTTCCTCATCTTCTTCTTCTTCGACTTTTTCTTTTCTCTTTTTCTTTTCCATTTTTTTTCTTTTTTTTTTCTTTTTTTTTTTTTTTTTTTTTTTTTTTAAATAAAATTCTTCCAAATCGACGCGAATTTGCTTTTTTTATCTTCTTCGAAATATCAAGGGTTATTTTTATCTCGTCGTTTGGTGACGTTGGTGTTGGGAAACAATAGACTTGGAAAAAGTTTTTTCGAGTAATTTTTTGACGTGTAAATGAACAGAGAAGAAATGAAAGAAGGAGAGAAACAGAGAGAGAGAGAGAGAGAGAGAGAGAGAGAGAGAGAGAGAGAGAGAGAGAGAGAAATCGAATTGACCACGTGTTGGACACGGATGAGTTGTTTTGGTATCTGGACTTTATACCCCATTAGTTTCGCTCAACGATTATTTCGAAACCGAGGATGGACAATACCTTGACAATACTTTGGCTAGGTGCTTTCGTTTCGTTTCCTACCCTTCACTCAATTCATCCCTCTCTCTCTCTCTCTCTCTTTCACACACACACGTATATATACTTTTTCTCTCATACGTAACCTCCCCCCCCCCCCTTTGTTCTCTACATTTTCTACACCCACCCTACAGTTTCACCGAACTACCCCGACCGAACAAAGTCCGATAGCTATCCTCATTTGATTCGACGATCCTGATTGATATCGATGACGCTCGAATTAGCTCTCGCTTTCTCGTCAAGCAAGAAACGATTAAAATTACGTTTCTCTTTATATAAAAATACCAGTACTATTGACACGAGTAAAAGAAGAATTCATGCGTTTGTAAAGTGATCGAATTTATCTTTGCAAGTGAATCAGTAACGATAAAGATAGAGACAGACAGACAGAGAGAGAGAGAGAGAGAGAGAGAGAGAAAGAGAGAGAGAGAGAGAGACAGAGAGAGAGACAGATAGATAAATAGAGAAAGAGATGGAGAAAAGAGATTTAAATAGTCTCTAGAGATACAGTTGGGATAATCCATCGAAAGGACGAATCTTGGATACGTTAATGGTATTATGGAAGTGGACTCGAGGAGGTAACTGAATATCCGGTATTTGAAGCGCCACAGTTGATGAAGTATACAATTTTTATTGTCTGCATTTTGCGTAGCGGACACAACGGGTTATATTAGGTAAAATAGTGCATACATACATACATACATATATACATACATATATATATATATATATATATACATACTTTGTAAACGTAAATGCACGACGATTTATCATTGCTAACGAGAAACCGTATAATAACGTATATATGTACCACCTAACTACGTACATACGTATATATCTGTTATGTATGTATATATCTACGAAACGGTTGTCTCGCGTTGCAATGTTTTTTCCTCGCTTATATTGCGATAATCCTCTTTTCTGGAACTATATAATAAATGGCAATGGCAATGAAAGCATTGCCTCAGGATGAAAGAGCATCGGAGAAATGTCCGAGTTGCGTGGCCTAGCAGGAATTGTTTTTACTTTTCTTTTTTTTTTCTTCTTTTTCTTTTCTTTTGTTATTTTTTTTGTTTTTTTTTTTGTTTTTTTTTTCTTTATTCGAAGAGACAGCGAGAGAGAGAGAGAGAGAGAGAGAGAGAGAGAGAGAGAGAGAAAGAGAGAGAGAGAAAGAGGCGTTGAAGCGAATTGAACTAACAAGGTCCCCGAGGGCAGTTTACGCCCGATGTCTCAGTAAATCCCAAACTGCCGAGAAGTTGGGGGTGGGACTGGAGGTAGGAGGACTAGGTAGGAATGATCGTTTGACAGCTTGTGGCATACAAACAGCTGTCTATAAATCCGTTTTCATGGGTCCGACCTCATATTGCAATCTCTTAACCATCTTCACGTGCTAGATCCTGATCGTGTCAGATATAATTCCTGTATAAAATGGAACGATCGAACTTTCCCTATGCTTTCATCCTTTTTCTCTTTTATATATATATATATATATATTTTTTTTTTTGTCATTACTTGATCCGTTGCTTCATAACGAGAAAGTAAAAATTTAATTCGATGGCTATTTGTATGGATATAAATATTTTTCTATTCATTGGTCGAGCGATTTTTCTTTGATGTGAATTTTGAAAGATTGAAGTTTTTCATTAAATCGTTGTTTGTCCTTGAAAGTTCATATCCACATATAAAATATTTGCCTTATGAAGTACGAAGTTCTTGAGAATTTGATCTAGTTCTAAAGGTGATGGTATCTGTTATTAATGATACGAATTAAAGTACGATAATGGACGTAAGGGCTCTGTAAGTCCTTGAGTCCCCTTTCGCTTGTTGACTTTGATCGACTCGCTTGAGAATCCTTGTAACAGTAAGCACGATGGTTCTTACATGCTCGGTTTAAGATATTGTTTGTCGGGAAAACGGTCTATGAGAAATGGCAAGCATACATTCTGCCACCGCATCAGTATTAGATGCGTCCCATACTGCCGACCAAAGGCCATTTGTTAAAGTCTACTTCCGACCACCACCTGTCCGCTCTCCGCTCTCAAGGACGTACCGTTTTCTCTTCTAACGAAAATGCGATAGGACACAATCGTTGCTCTTTGTTGTCTCAATTTTGACACTGTCCTGAATATATTTTTTCCTTTTCTTTTTTTCTTCTTCCATCATTCTCAACTTTTCATCAACTCTTTATTTTTTTTTTTTTTTTTTCTTTCGATCAATCCTCACAGATAATTTACGTGATAATAAATTTTTGATATATTTTATTGGTATTACAGAAGAGATAACGTGGCTCTTTTTGTTTTTAGAAATGTTATTTTATTATATTCGATCTCGTGATAAGTATTTAAAATTTATACAATTTCTTGAATGTAATATTAAAAATGTTCTAATTAGAGAACGTAACATACATCAAACATTTAATATATATATATATATATATATATATATATATATATATATATATAAAAATTTGTATATATGTTTAACCGAGACATATGTGTGTGTGTGTGTATGTGCGTGTGAATATTATTTATACAATATTGAATTATTCTAAAATCTTTTTTAGATTTGTATCTTACGTTAGTCGTATCTGTAGATTGAAAAAATGTGGTACTTATTTTTTCGCAAAAACAAAAAAAGAACAAAAGAAAAAAAAAGAAAAGAAAATAAAAACAAAAAAAAAAAACAAAGAAACGGAACAAACGAAAAGAAAAAAAGAAATAGAAAAAATTATATCAATCAAATGGTCTCTTCGACGATTGATGTCCTATCGTTTTCGAAGAACGTTATTCGTATTTTATCGAGTACGAATGGGATATACTGTTTTTATTGAAAAAGTATTCAGAGCGCGACACAACGAAACGAACGAAATAACGTTTATCCATCTATCGACATCAGGCGCGCTTCGTATTGGGCTTGTTGAGGTCGGTTGCATTCCTGCCGCGCTATGCAACGTAACATGAATTTGCAGGAATTCGCGGTATAATCACATATTAATTACTACGGCTTTATTGAAGTTCGTAGAGATTTTTGAACGTTTTGGGAAAATTATCGAAGATCGATGCGAAATTGGAATTCATGATACGCGCGTTGCCCGTCACTGGCTTAATTCATCGTCTCACTTTGTTGAGTTCGAATTTATGCGTCCGTCCCTTCTACGTTAGTTACAAGCGCCATAGAAAAAAAAAAGTATTTGAGTATCGATGGTCAGATATTTAATATCGGAATATCATCGGGGATCGAAATCAATGACGATGATTCGTACATACATACGTTATTATATTTTGATATCTTTCCTACGAGGAAACTTTCAATTAAAAAGGATCATAGCGAAGAGCAACAAATATTAGCGGTGACATAGTTGTCCTTGGTATATTGATATGCAAGATATATCTTGGGTTTATGGGGTTATCAAGGACTTCATCCGTGTCTCATGGCAGGATTACTACGTTATTATCCTTCGGTAAGTGGCAGGCAGGTTAGTAGTCGGCTGGTCTACCGCCCCTTGTAAGGTAGTCCAAACATCGTCTTCTCCTTACTCGGGACCCTCTTTGCTCGGCTAGCAACGTAACCGTTCAAGATACTCCTACTGCTACTACGACTACTACCAACACCAACCACCACCCTTACCATCACCACCCTTATCACCACCAACCTTACCACCATCGAAAACCTTCGACCCACGTAGAATGGTAGTCTGGTTTGTGAATTTGACCCCCGTAATTAATTTATAACCGCTGTTCTTATTGTAAAGGTACTCGAGCGTACGAGGCCTCTCAATAGATTGACCTACCGCGAAAGCTGTTTCGTCTTTGCCTAACAACGAAACTATGGCAATCTTGCCAAGACAAATATAATGGATCGAGAATTACCGTAGGGAGTGTGGAAATGGGCCGAGGGAGAGAGAGAGAGAGAAAGAGAGAGGGGGGGGGGAGGGTGGAGAGGAGGAAAGGAAGGACTAATAATCTTATATTTTCCATTGATCCTTCACTTTCATTCTTCTCGTGTGGAATACGAAAGAAATTTTTCTTTTGTTTTAATTTCTCGAAATCGAAATTACGATTGATCGATTTAACGAGACAATAGAGTACTCCCTTGTAAAATATATATCTAACTATATAGAAAACATGAATTCTCTCTCTAATGCATCGGCATTCCGGTTCGGATGGTTCGGTACACATTCGCTTATCGTCGAGCTAACACAAATTCGTTCGTGGGTAGGATGGTTTAACTCGTCGGAAGGTGCTTTCTATGTGTGTGGGGGAGGAGGGGGTCGGGGAAGGAGGGGAGAGGGGAATATGAAGGAATCCATAGATCGCGTGGCTAACAATCAGCCGTAAATTATGGTCTCAATATCCATTGTATACCCTCTCCTAGCTCTCTCTCGAACGAAGCGAGCCTATCCCTTCGAAGTCTAAGGCTAAGACTACTCACCCTCTATTGCAACTGTGAGCGAGAAAACGATGGTGGGGGATACGAGAGGGCTTCCTCGGGGTTTGCTCTCTCTCTCTCTCTCTCTTTCTCTCTCTCTCTCTCTCTCTCTCTCTCTCTCTTTCTATCTCTCCTTCTCTCGTTCTCACTGTCTCTCTCTCATACACACACACACACACACACGTACACATACAGGCAGCTCGACTGAACCAAGAGATATGTATATTAATGGGGCAATCTTACATAGTTTTGTTTACCTTGCCATTCTCCCAGTACGTATACAATTACTATCCCTAGCCCCCTACAACCAAGACGGTACGAGGGCGGCTTCCTTTCTCTCTCTCTCTCTCTCTCTCTCTCTCTCTCTCTCTCTCTCTCTTTCTCTATCTATCTATCTCTTTCCATCTCTGTACTTCCTCTTACACTTGGTAAGCGACCCCTTGGACAACCATCAGACGTTTCAACTAATCTCTGTCCAGGTCTATATATATATATATATATATATATAATATGCCTAAGATATTATTCTATGAATCGTTCGTTATTGTTAATATATAGTGAATAGTTCGATTAATTCGATGCATCAAGAATAAAATGTACTCTACATCTTTAGGTGTGCGTGTATATATATATATATATATATATACATAGGTCATAGTTGGATAGAAGACGTCGATCGAAAGGTTTTTCTCGGCGGAAACGATATCTATGGAAGTTAAACGTTCTCGAAGGGCCCAGAACTATGGCTCTGGCACGTACGTACGTAGGTACTCTGTAACCGGCGTAAGCTTGGAATCGATGGGATTCCATTGTACTCGAGGTGAAGCTTTCGGTAAAGAAAATATTGTCGTCGACGAGCGATCGCGGAAACTGAAGTTTCCACGTTTGTTTTCTCTCTCTTTCTCTCTCTTTCTCTCTCTCTCTCTCTTATTCTCTTCTTCCTTTCTCCTACTATCTCTTTTCTCCCCTTTCTCTCTCTCTCTTTCTCTCTTATCCTCTTCTTTTTTCTCCTCCCTGTTTCTCTCTCCCTCTCTATCTCTTTCTCTCTCTCTCTCTCTCTCTCTCTCTCTGTCTCTTGATTTTTTATCTCTCTCTTTTTTTCTCCTTCCACCCTTTTCTCTTTTTGTTTTTATTAATTCCGTAGGTGACTTGGTGTGAGCCGCTTTGTAGCGAAAATGTATATTCCCTTTCTCTCTTTCTCTCTCTCTCTCTCTCTCTCTATCTATCTATCTATCTATCTCTATCTATATCTCGTCGAGCGAGCAACCTCATTTGTGTAATCCCCGAAGCTTCGACAACAAACCGGCTGGCACGGGTGCTGCCATTCGAATACGACTCTGTCGGTGTTGTGTGTGCATGGGAGTGTGAGCACGACATTAACGTACTTTGTAGTTTCGCGGGCGATTCTCTCTCTCTCTCTCTCTCTCTCTCTCTCTCTCTACCTCTTTCTCCCTCTTTCTCTTCTCCCTTTTTCACCAACACCAGAACCACGAGCACCATCCTCCGCTGTTCCATCCGTCCTCGAATGAAATTGCGATTGTAATAGCAATTATCTTATTTCTACTATTGCTTCTTTGTACTTCGATTCGCATACATATAAAAAGTTGGGCACTGATGTGAAAGCAAAGGGAAATGGACGGGAGAGTTGGAAAGAGAAAGCGTTGCTTGCTTGCTTGCTTGCTTGTTTGCTAGCTAACTAGTTAGCTTGCTTGCTTACTTGCATGCTTACTTGCATGCATGCGTGCTTGCTTGCTTGCATGCTAGCTTGCTTGCTTGCTTGCTTGCTTGCTTGCTTGCTTGCTTGCTTGCCTGTCTACTTGCTTGCCTGCTTGCTTTACTGCCTGCTTACCTACTTGCTTTTGTGACACTCGCAGGTTGGAACAGTTGGAAGGCTCTTGAATGGAATTAAACGTTTGCTAAAAAATCT
>NC_060959.1:9033131-9040631 GCF_910589235.1 Vespa crabro
ATTTTCAATAATTTGTAAAGATGAAAAATGAAAAGCGAAAGAATTGGGACATTATAAAGGTTGACACGGAATTTTCCATCGTAAACAAGCATTACGATATAATTTTCTGTCACAACAATGGACGCCAGGAGTTACAAAAGGTTTAGTCAGGAGGAGCCAGGGATGCCCGCGCGCTAGGGGTATGAACGCGTACGAGTATGACGTGGTTGATGGTGGTGGTAAAAAGGTGGTGGTGGGTGTACGGGGAGAGGAATGGAGGGTTACGGTCTCGCGGACAATGAGAACGTCCGCGTTACGCCATAAATTGATTTGCGAAAGCGTTCCTGAAAAAGCTCTCTTGCGCGGAGAGCGCAAGCTCCTCTTTTGGATCGGTTGGTGAGGAGGAGGAGGAGGAGAAGGAGGATGAGGGGGAAGGGAAAGGGGGGGGATCTGGCTTTTGAGCTTATACCGCAAAAATTACGTCGTGAGAGGGATTGTATTTATGTTACATAATTACGGCACGCGCGACCAGCGAATAAGAGGACCAGAGGTTGTTGAGAGAGTAAGGGAGGTGGGGGGGAGGGTAAAGAGCGAGAGAGAGAGTGAGAGAGAGAGAATTTTCGAGGGGTAAAATGCAAGAGGGAGACCGAAGAGAACGACCTGGCTGAGGAAAAGTTTTTCGGCGGCTGGCTCGACTAGCTGGCTAATGAATAGAAATAATTCTCGCACAATTGTGCTTTTCGGTAGTTTTCAATTAACAGCTTCGCCGACTCCTACTCTCTCCTCTCTCTCTCTCTCTCTCTCTCTTCTTCTCTATCCCGTTTGCTACCGTCTATCCCTTTTCTCTCTCTCTCTCTCTCTCTCTCTCTCTCTTTCTCTTATTATCTGTCTATCTCCCTTACTCATGCAATCAGTTATATTTTACGTGATTGCATTCGATTTTTAAGTTTTCAATTGGTAAAAATGTTAACGCGAAGCAACGAGATCAAGTTTGCGTATCGATGAGATATTAAGAATTTTATTTGAATGAAATATCATCCGTTCGATTTATATTTATATTCAGATTTTTCTAACGGAGTAACGTTAACGGAATGACAACTTTTACAAAAGATAAATAAAAAAATAAAAGGATATAAAATGCAGAAGAAGAAGAAGTAGTAGAAGAAGATGAGGAAGAAGAGGTAGAAGAAGAAGGAAAAGAAAAAAAGGAATACCGTAGAAGCCATAGAGATATTTTCCATCTTTCGCCGAGCGCGTTTCGTCCGACTTAATTCAAGAAATGGGAAACGTAATTGAACGAGAATGGCGAGCGTGATACTACGAAGGACGAAATCTATATCCACGGTTTCTCTTCGCTGTACGAAATCCCAGGAAATAAATCGCGCTTCACCGACGGTGATCTCCCCCCGTTAATATTTGTCTCTCGACAGAGCCATTTTACAAGATGTCCTATCTCTGCTTCTAGGGTTTATACGAAAGACAGAGGGAGAGAGGGAGAGAGAGAGAGAGAGAGAGAGAGAGAGAGAGAGAAAGAGACACGAAGAATCGGACAAAACTAAAAAAGAGAGAAACGGTGGCTTGGACAAGGCCAACCACGATCACTGTTGAGAATAGCGAGAGGGGAAGCAAGCATGAGGGGATAGGGGGATTGGGGGAGGGGGAGGTAAATGGGAGCGTTGATGTCCAAGCTCTGAAGAGGCTTGAAAAAACGACGTGAACGAAAGAGAAAAAGAGAGAACACGAAGGGAGTGTACGTACCGATTTCACAGCAAGCCTACCGCCAGCAACCTTCTATGTAAGAGGAAAGAGAGAGAGAGAGAGAGAGAGAGAGGGAAAAGCCGGAGGAGGAGCACATGGGATACACCGGTTCTCCCGTGGGATAAAACGTGCTATCAGATGCGAAAGCCACTGCGTCGAAATGTAAAGGCTTCCTCTGACAAATCGCTTTCTATTACCGTCACCGCCGTCGTCCGCTCTTTGCCGGCCCTTTTTTATATCGACGACATTATTTCTCGAGCGGGAACGCCGAACCCCGTAGGATATTTTTCGAGTATCCCCTATCTTCTTCTATCCTTCTTTTTTTTCCTTCCTTCCTTCCTTCCTTCCTTCCTTCCTTTCTTTCTTTCTTTCTTTTCTTGCTTACTTACTTTCTTCTTTTTCTTTCTTTCTTGACCCTAGTTCTTTTTTCTTTTTCCTTCTTTCTTTTTTTCTTTCTTCTCTTGTCTTTTGTTCTTTTCTATCCTTCTACTTTCGATAAACATGAAATGGAGCTTGAAATGAAAGAATATTTGAATTCAATATGTAGAAAGTGAGTAATTCTCGGTCTCGTATCGGTCAAAAAGTAAAATCTTTCGAAACGATGTCCCTTCATTTTCATTGAATAAATATTACAAGTTACTTTTTCTTCGAAGAAGGTTTAAGGGAAGTTCTCTCTCTTTCTCTCTCTATTTTTCGTTACGTCCTCTCACGAAGCGAATACGTCACTTCTGTCACGTCTTCTATTCCGCAAGCTCGCAAAGTATTTGCACAAAGGCAGGTCCGATGTCCCGAGGATTTTCAGTTGGCGTATGTCGAGAAATAGAGAGAGAGAGAGAGAGAGAGAGAAGGAGAAAAGAAAGGGCTAAGAGAGCAGGACGTAGTAGGTACATACGTAAACGCAAAGGATCGTGCATCGTTATTGCGCGCGGTGGCGGAGTGTGAAGGGTGTAGCCGTGGGTGAACGCGAAAAACATCCCCGAAAAAGAGGAAGGAAGAGGAAAAAAGAGATTAAAAAAAAAAAAAAAGAAAGAAAAAAAAAAGAAAAAGAAAAGAAAAAAAGAGCAGAAAAGAAAGAGAGAAAGAAAGAAAGAAAGAAAGAAAGGAAGAAAAAAAAACGCAGGAAAGAAAAAAGAAAAAAGATAGATATGGAAGAAAAAGAGTTCCGCGGGCTTTCGCGAAATGGCCGCGAGAAAAGGTAGTGGTTGGCGGTGGTCGTGGTGGTGGTGGTTGTGGTAGTGGTAGTAGTGGTACGTCGGGTGGGTAGACAGAGAGCAGTCGGTCGGACAGACAGAGGAGACAGCAGAGAAGACAGGCAGACATGCGAGAAGGAATGAAAATAATAATACCCTAGTGTGGCCCAGGGCCATAGGTGTCAGGCCATCCCGTTCACGGGATGAGGAAAGGAAAGGAAGGACAGGAGGAGAAGGAGCGCGTTGAATTTGTCATATGTAAGTTTCCCCTCTTTTCGGCAAACGCACACGCAACCCATGATCCACCACCACCACCCCCCCCCATCCCTTACCTCTGTCAGTACCGAAAGTCGTCGTTCCTCAAGCTCATCTCACCCTCTCTGCCTGTTAAACCAGTGCAGCATCGTCGTCCTCGTGCGAGGATTATTTCAGAAAGGTGTTAGAGATCGGCGAGACGCGGACGAGATTCGGGGTTCTTTACCTCCGACGACCGACCCTCCTACATACTATCCTCCTCCATTCTCCATCACCTTCTCTTTTTCTCACTTACTCTTCCTATCCTTTCCCTTACCCGGTTGCCGCGTTGCTGGATTTCTCGCACCCCGCTAGAAAACGTCTCCCGGGTATATTGAGATACTGTCACCGAATTTTCTCTTTTCCTCTCTCTCTCTCTCTCTCTCTCTCTTTCTCTCTTTTCTCGTATCACGTTCAAAACCCCCTTGAAAACGAACCTTGGGCTACGGATCAGGCACGTGGCGAACTCGCCCTCCTCCTTTCATTCCACGTACGTTCAACTCTGCGTTAGGATCGTTTCGTTGTTACGATTGGCAGGAACATATGATGAAAGAGCAAAAAAACAAGGATCCTCTATCTTTTACCCTCTTTCTCCCCCATATCTCTCTCTCTCTCTCTCTCTCTCTTTTTCTCTTTTTCATAGACGATATTTGCTCTCGCTTGTCTCGGACAATTTGAAATCTGCCGATAACGCAATTGTGGCTTCTCCATAAACAAGTACTAGTGAATATTATTATTTATCGTTGGCAGTTGGTCGGTAGGAGCCTTTAGTGGCGGCAGTGGTACAAGGCACTTAATCAAAAATATATTAACGTTGAACGCCGCGTCATTCGAACAGTCTGACATTTTCGATGTCGGACTCGTAGCAGCGCGAATGATTTCATCAGTGCGATATTAAGTGGGCTTTGATTTTCGATCCTCATTTTGCAAATCGTGCTCTTTGTTGCGGAACAAGCGCGCAATACTCTCGTTTCGGCATGGAGAATGGAGAGTGGGAGGAAAACGAGAAGGGAGAGAGGGGGGGGCGAGAGGGCCAAAGGTTGGATGGATGGAACACATACCACGTAAATGAAAATATT
The DNA here is from genome assembly GCF_910589235.1 of Vespa crabro. Lineage (NCBI taxonomy): Eukaryota > Metazoa > Arthropoda > Insecta > Hymenoptera > Vespidae > Vespa > Vespa crabro. The sequence goes on from NC_060959.1 coordinate 9,037,432, forward strand.
CTGTAACCGAAACTATCTCCCTCTCTCTCCCTCTCTCTCTCTCTCTCTCTCTCTCTCCCCTCTCTCTTTCTCTCTCTTTCTCTCAATTGATGGTAGTTGTAATTTTAAACGACGAGATTTGATCACTTTCGACTCGGCCACTCGTACCGATTAAATATTATCATCGTATTCATCAACTTCGTCGATATTATTATTATTATTATTATTATTATTATTATTATTATTATTATTATTATTATTATTATTATTATTATTATAATTATTATTGTTGTTGTTATTGTTGTTGATATTGTTGTTGTTATTATTGTTGTTTATTCGTTGATTTAATTTTTATTCGATTCGATCGAGTTCGCGGTAAAAAGAGAGAATAGAAATGTATCTGAAAATGTACGGGGTTAAGTTCAAGAGTCAATTTCCATGTCGACGTTCACCCTATTGAATATCGCGCGGGGTTTCTCGGGTAAGCGTAAGATCGGTCCGGACCGGTCCGGGGTCCGATCGATGTCGAAAACGTGTAGTTACGGACGAACGGATATACGAGAAGCAATGAGAAGTATCTTCGAGAGTACGGAGGGACAATAATAACTTGCCTTCTATGCGATTCATTAATTCTATTAATTACGACCACTCTTTTCATTTTTGTTTAATGATAGCGGCAGACAGGCACACACAGCTTGTCGGTGGATTCGAACGATGGGAAGGAAAAGGGGCTGGGAGGGAGGGAGGGAGAGCGAGCGGAACGGGATAAGGGGGTTGAATGGGGGAGGGAAGGGGGTAGGATGGATGGTTTGCGCGGGAAGTCCTTTGTATTTTCGCCTCGTTGTTTAGCGAGAGGGAAAAAAAAGTAGGGAAAAAAAATTAAAAAAAAAAAAAAAAAGAAAAAGAAAAAGAGAAAAAAAAAAAGGAAAAAAAAAGGAAAGAAAAAACAAAAAGCTTGGCCGAGAGCGAGCGGATGCCTGTAGGTCCCGTTCAATGGGGTTAGCAACGCAAGTGCACATGCACTTGCACGCGCGCAGCCGGATACGCACAATGGGGTTGGACAAATGAAGTGGATATGACATAATGATTTCGAGTGGCCGCGCGAGGAAGCTCGTTACCAGCCGACCGGACCGCGCCAGCCGGCTCACCTTGTTCTTCAGCGTGTGATATATTCGTGCATGTCGCCGTATGTTCTGATACAAAGAGTTCTCGAGTATGAGAATCTGCACGCAATTTTGTCATATTTGAAAAAAAAAAAAAAAAAAGAAAAGAGAAAAGAAAGAAAAAAGAAAAATGAAAAAGAAAAAGAAAAAAAGAAATCGAATTCTTTCCCTTCGAATCGATGAGTTTCATTCGGAGACATATACATTTTTATTGTTTATCTTGTTTATTGTTTTACTCCTTTTTCCTCGATTAATTAAGACGAGAGAATAGAGGATATATATATATATATATATATATATATCGATTTTATTTATTTATATGTCTAAGTTCGATTAATTTTCGATATCGTTGATAGGGATTATTTTAATATACGTATATACTTTATTTATTTTTATTATTTTCTTTTTTTTTTTTATTTTTCTTCATTTTCTAAACAATCGTCAAACGTCCGTAGAAAGGTAAAAAAAAAAAGAAAAAAAGAAAAAAAAAATAAATAAATAAAAATCCAAGCGTGAAACGCGTCGTAACGCGTTATGTTGCCTTTGCCGTTCTATCGGACTACCATAATTGCACACGACCTTGCTCAATAAGCCTCGTTATGCACGTAGCACCGTGCATCAATCAAAGCACTGTACCGAATGAGCGCGCAACGATATAAATTGTAAGGCTCCGACCATTACGATTACAACGACAAACGAGAAACGATAAATGACAACAACGTAGAACGAGACATTTCGTAATTCATTCTACGATTAAACGTGATTAGAAATTTTTCGATCGTCCTATATCTCCCGATCGTGTCGTTTGAACGCGCGAACAGAAGGATCTTTGAAAAGAAAAAGAAAAAGAAAAAAAGAAAAAAAGACTGGAAAAAGAGTAAAAGAGAAAAAGGAAAAAAGTGTCGGATTACAAATTTACTCGATGTAAAAAAACGATGTGAAATATTATAAAGTTAATTAACATTCTTTGTAAGAGAACCCTGTCAACAATGCATTATAATTTTCTTTTTCTTTTCTTTTTTTTTTCTTTTTTTTTATTTATAACCTTTCAACTTTGTTTCCATCGAAGGCGAAGGTACACGATATTTTTTTCCAAACGATTCTGACTAGCATTTAAGACCAACTAACTAAAATGGAACTAGACGAATCGAAGTGAACGTCAATCCTTTCGAAAAGCAAGGGAAAAAGAGAGAGAGAGAGAGAGAGAGAGAGAGAAAGAGAAAGAGTATCACGTAAAAGGTAACGGAGTTTCGTTCTCGGGAGTCGCGTCGATCAGGTTTGTTGGACGGTTTTTGAAACGAGAGCAGACGTTTCGTTCGGTAAAAGCGAAACGCTAATAGCAACCCTTTCTCCTGACGTAGGAGGAACCGATACGTTTGCCGTGCAAGAGGTAGAAATGTGAAGGGAAGTGGTAGGAGGGAGTGGAGGGTGGAGGTTGGACTGGAGAAGCGCGTGGAAGAGGGTGGTATCGCGTTGTACAGACGGTACACAGAGCTATTATAACGGTATCGCGTCTTTCCTTCTTTTTCCTCCCTCGCGCGCGCTGCCCTTCGACGGTAAACAACAGACACAAGCCTCCCCCAAGCCTCGTCCCCACTCCTCTCTAAACCCTCGCATACCCCTCGCACACCCCTTGAACAGAGCCTATATATGCCGAGTTGCCGACCCAGACTCGTTCCTCCACCCACTTCTGCAAGGCATACCACCCCTCATCAGTCGCTCTGTACAAATATACTATTGTATTGATCCTATACCTTTTCCACCAGCATCGCCACCCTTTTCCCTCTTCCTCCTACACAACTACCACCACCACCACCACCACCACCCCTCTCCTTCCGCCTTCTCCTACTCTACTCTTGCAGCAACGCTCCTTTTGTTTCCAGGCTATCCTCGTTTTACATTTTAGCCGCTTCCGCGAAACAACTAATGTGCACCGAGTGTGTTGACAGTAACTGTCTCGCTATTGTTACACTTCGCTCGTGGCTCGACGTGCCGCATAGTTTCTCTCTTTCTCTCTCTCTCTCTCTCTCTCGCTCGCTCGTTCTGCCTTTCTTCTTT
>NC_060959.1:9045631-9051206 GCF_910589235.1 Vespa crabro
ATACTTACACAAGAGTGGAAAGTAACGGCGGACAAAGAGCAAAGAACTGCGAGAAGTAGCGAGAGGTTAGCGAAGAAGAGATGAGACGTAAACCGCCATTCCCGTCGTCGTTGTCGTTGTACGAACGTAAAAGCTAAGAGAAAAAGAGAGAGAGAGAGAGAGAGAGAGAGAGAGAAAGTGAGATAGCGGGACAGAGGGACGGGGGTAGAGTGAGGCGGAGGTTAATTTGAGGTAGGAAAGAAGACGCGGTAGTAGACAAGAGAGGCGGCAAGAGAGATAATTTCGTGACATTAAAAATGATATCAGAGAGGAAAATGCCGCGGGATAAGGATGGTTAGGTGGTATGCCTTTGGGGGTGGGTATGAGACGAACGGGGGATGAAACGACGAGTCGTCCGAGAAATAAGCGAGAAAGGAACGGTTGCTTCCTTCCTTCCTTCCTTGCTTGCTTGCTTGCTTGCTTGTTCGAGGAGAAGAGAAAGCATGCTATATAAACAGAACTTAGGTAAGTACATTACAAACTGTAATGGCGGATCCAAGCTGCCGAAATTCTTCGTCGACGACGTTTAGTAAAAACGTTGAGAAAGAGAGAGAGAGAAATGTCTTTTTTGTACTATAATCAACAGCACCATAAGCAAACTCGCTTATTATGCCATTATTATTGAGAGAAAAAAAGAGAGAGAGAGAGAGAAAATTACGTTTTTCCGGACTAACGAGCCAATAGAAGAAAAGATATAGAGAAGAAAATAGATGTCCTTCTGTATCCTTGCCGATAAATACTTTTCCCTTCTTCTTTCTTTCTTTTTTTCTTTTTTCTCTCTTATTTTTATTTTTTTCTTTTTTTTTTCACTTTTTTCCAAACTTCCCCATCGTCCGTTCTCATTATTTATACGCATTATTTGCGCATGATTCTTATCTAAGGGGAAAAGTTTTTTCAAGTCAAAGGTCAAAATAATGTTGCGGGTTAAATCGTCAAGTTGGTAAATGAAATTGTAACGATAGCTAGTCGGGATTACGAGAGGTTTATATTTTATGGCACTCGACGACAGCATAAAATTCATCGTCGGACAATTAGAAAGGATTCTCTTTTTTACCCTTCTTCCATTTCCTCCTCCCCCCCCCCCAACTCCATGCCACTCCTCTCTTATCCTCCCTCAACTCGTCTCACTATTATAGCCATCTCGATCTCTGTTGTTGGCGATTAGTTTTTCCCTGGACAAAATGTGTTTCGTGTTATGGACTATATCATTTAGAGTTCATTCGAAAGGTAAAGTATAAAAGGAGATATGTAGATAAATTAAATACGTGGAGTGGGAAAAAGGGAGTAAGAGAGAAAAAGAGAGGGGAAGAGAGAAAGAGAGAGAGAAAGAAAATTTATTATAGCTGGGGTATGAAATCCTGTGAGGCAAAGTAAACACTTATCAAGTAATCGAGAAGAAGATAAAATGTGTACAACGATAATAATGAAGAATTGAAGTACGACTGTTTATATGATTAAAAATAAATGAGAAAAAGAGAAAAGAATGAGAGAAGGAGAGAGAAAGAGAAGGAGAGAGAGAGAAAGAGATATATAACGATAAAATATAATAATAGCTTACAGTTAGACAGTACCAAGCAATTTACTTTCAAACACAAATCTAAAATCTACGATCTCGTATCAAAGATAAAATTATTATCGGCACTTTGCTAATTAAAGCTTAAAATTATGATTTCTTTTTTTGTTTGACTTTACTTTTTATCTTTTCTCTTTTCATTCCTTTTTCTCTTTTTTTTCTCTTCTTTTTTTTTTCTCCTTGATCTTTTATTTCTTCCTCAAAATAAGTTTTCATTTTTTTTTATATCTTTTATTTTCTTTCTTTTTTTTTTTTTTTTTTTAACGAGAAAACATTTGATTTTTAAGAAGTTCAAAGAAAAAGAAAAAAAAAATGAGAATGCTTTAATATCGAAAAAGAAAGTTTTCGTCGATCTTTAACTTTTCTCTCTCTCTCTCTCTCTCTCTCTCTCTCTCTATCTATCTATCTATCTCTTTCTTTCTCCCTCACTCTCTCATACATATAGGTAGATACTTTTTTTTTTTTTGAGGGAGAGGAAAAAGGATAAAGAAACAAGGACAAGAATATGTGGGTGGTGGACTGTAGCAGCATGTTGCACGATCGTAAACACTTTGCATATTTCCCATTCCATTGGTGAACCCTTCGACCTACCACTTTCCCTTCGTTTCCTTTCACACTCGTTCTTTCGATCCACCCCGCATATCCCAGCCAGCCCATCTCACTCATTCTTTTATTCTTTCTTTATCTATCTACCTATCTACCTATCTCTCTCTTTCTCTCTCTCTCTCTTTCTATATAGTGGCGTTTCGCAATTAGCTAAAATCGATCGTACGAAGGCACCCGATGGAACGCTATCTCGATAATCGTGGTGAGTTTTAGGGGTGACGCCTATAATATCGGAGAATTTTATTCCGTTATTTCGTTGGTTATTTCACGAGTCTCAGTCTCATAGGTGCGTCGATAATTAACACATTTTTTTAGGGATACGAAGTGCCATTCTCAAATCGTTTCGTATATCTAACTATCTATCTGATAGTTTCTCGTCTAGTACGATGACCTTTCCGATGGTCCTTTTCTCTTCTTCTTCTTCTTATTCTTGTAAACGTGATCGATCGATGGTAGATGATGGAATGAGAGCGGGAACCGTTTAGGAAGGGTGATATAATTCGAACGTTTTAACGAATTTTAACTGAATAACTTTTCCTTCTCTTTTTTCTTTTCTCTTTTATATTTTTTTTTCTTTTTTCGTTTCTTTTTTTTTTTTTTTTGTTGTTTTTTTTTTTTTTTTCTTTTATTTTACAATGGCGACTTTAAGCCTCGGTCGAGACTATTATTTTTTAGACGTGTATATTGTCGAAAGAACGATGAGTTTGTCGTGGGACCATGAGGGTAGAAGAGGGACGATTATCGACTCTCTCTCTCTCTCTCTCTCTCTCTCTCTCTCTTTTTCTTTCTTTTCGAGATTTTTAATAAAAGAGAAAAGAAAGAAAGAAAGAAGACAGAGAGAGAGAGAGAGAGAGAGAGAGAGAGAGAGAGAGAGAGAGAGAGGCAATATGAGAAAGAATTAGCGAATAAACGGCGCACAATGAAAACTGACTAAACTGACAATAATAATTCCATTAATTTTCGGAGTCGCCGCGAAAGTTCGGGGCCACTTCAGGAATTGTGCGGTGAGAAAGCATGCTTTGGTAAAACGAGAAGGAAAAGTAAGTGGAGAAGGAGACAAGAAAGAGAGAGAGAGAGAGAGAGAGAGAGAAAGGAAGGGTGAGAAAGACGGAAGGGAAGCGAAGGACAGAGAAAGAGAACTGTAGTGGTAAAGTTTAGGCGCGGCCGGTTCATTAAGAAAGAAAAGCTCGTTGCTTAACAGTTGAAGGGAAGAATACTCCCTTTTTTCTGCGAAATTATATATATATATATATAATAGCATATATATATATATATATGCCATTGAATATAAATAAATATAACATTGCAATAATTAAATCATATACATTATGCAAACGAATTAATAATTAATATATTACTAAGGATATTAATAAATATTAATAAAAATTAACTATATGAATATATGAACATGTATGCATGCATGTTATATATATATATATATATATATATATTATTATATGATTAAATTATTATAAATTATCGATTAGTTATCTTAATTAATTTCAAATGATATAATTAAACGATATAAAAATAAATATATAATAAAATATAAATGTCGAAAGGGAACGTTCTCCTTTTATCCGGTTATCTTCGAATTTCAAAGCATTTTTAAAGCAACCGATTCCGAGAAGAGCGTTCACGTAAATATTTCTTCTCGTTGATGAAATGAGAGAAAGAGAGAGAGAGAGAGAGAGAGTGAGAGAGAGAGAGAGAATGACGGAACGGCAGAGAGGAGGGAGGACGGGAAGTTGGTTCGAAAAATACGGAAGGAATATCCGCGATATTAGTCGGTGTTATACTTCTGCCCGTTATATTTGATCGGGTCGTTCGTGTAAGAATACTCCCGAAGCCTCCCTTCTTCTTCTTCTTCTTCTACTACTACTTCTACTTCTTCCACCCTTCTCTACGAAGCTATTGGCGCTCATCCTGATTCTCCCTTCCCCAGCGAGTCTCTGCAGCGTAATGTTGGTTAAATAATATCCGCGCTTCCAACCGTAATTATCTCGCTCTCAGATTTTCTGCCTTGCGGGGTTAGAAAGAGAGAATGAAGGGGAAAGAGAGAAAGAGAGACAGACAGATAGATAGATAGATAGATAGATAGATAGATAGATAGAGAGAGAGAGAGAGAGAGTATGATGGTGCTACTGCTATTGCCGCTACTGTTACTGCTGCTAACTCGAAAGGGACTCGTGAGAAAGAGAAGGATAAAGATAAAGACAGAGGAAGAAAGAGAACAAGAGAGAGAGAGAGAGAGAGAGAGAGAGAGAGAGAGAGTAAAGGTAATGGAGGGGGAGGTGAATTGGTAGGAAAAAGGGGTGGTATGAGGAGAGACGAGACTTGAAGATTGAAGGAAAAGGCGAGAGTTCGTGGGGATTAGAGAGATAGCGCTTGATATTCCACCGTTGCGGATATATTCAGACCTTTCGAAGGTCGGACGACTCGTAACATTTATTATTCAGATTATCGGCTGTACATCGCGTTCGAGCTAGGCTAAGATTTATGCGGCATCGCGTGTCTTCTCCTTTACGTCGTTTGAGATACTGCCAAACCGTTTCTTCGACGTTACAATGCGAATCTCTCTCTCTCTTTTTTTTCTTTTCTTTTTTTTTTCTTTTTTCTTTTTTCTTTTCTTTTTTTTTTTTCTTTCTACTTTTCCCCTTCTTCCGTTCTAAGAGGACAGTGATATTCAACGGGGATTCTTCGAATAGTTTTCCCTTATTTTCCTTCCAATTGCGTTTAATACTATCTACATTCGCTTCTTTTTTTTTTTTTGTGTTCTTTTTCCTTTTTCTTTCGTTCTTTTTTAGCTTGACGAAACTTTCTTTTTTTTTTTTTTTTCCTTATTTTTTCTTTCTTCCTTTCGTTTTTCACAGATGATCGAGAAAAATAATCGTTTGTCCTGTCGAAAGTAAAAAATCTAAATGTCGAAATAATTTTCCTTAACATTACGTTTAGCATCGATTATGATTTTGTTCACGTAATCATATTAATTTTTGATTGACTTAATTTAAAATTGCCGAATGATGATTATTGTGTCAATATGAAGAATTACGTCGTACGATATTGCATATTTTAATAATGTTCGATGCGAACATTATTAAATCGCGAATCTGTTGTCGACGTACTTGAAGGAAAAGAAAAAGAAATAGAAGAAAAAAGACAAAAAAACAAGAAAAAAGAAAAGAAAAAAAAAAGAATTTTTAACGATCATGCATGATTAAAAAATAAAGAAAAGAAAAAAAGAAGGAAGAAGAAAAAGAAAAAAAAAGAGAGAGAGAGAGAGAGAGAGAGAAATACATACAATCAAAGAGAAGAGTTTCATCGGTATGTAAACAATGATCGACTTCGTCTCTGTCT
>NC_060959.1:9051406-9063906 GCF_910589235.1 Vespa crabro
AAATTACACTCTGGCATATCCCGCGCCCTCTTCAAAATACTCCATCCTTCGGATGGAGAAACCAAACGATCGATTTATGCTTGCTTTCTTTTCCTCTTCCTTTTTTTTTTCTCTTTCCTTTTCTGTTTTTTTTTTGGTTTTTTTTCTTTTTTTTTTTATTATTATTATTATTATTATTATTATTATTATTATTTCTTCCCCTTCGTTTTTCTTTTTCCTCGACGAGACGAAGATAAAAAATTTCCTGCAAGGACGCAAAAAAGAAATATATATATATATATATATATTTTTTTTTTTCTTGTTCCTCATTTCTTTCCGATATTAATTTGTATATTCTTTTTCTTGTCATTCTTTTCTCCCCTATCTAAATACATATATACTATCAGTTTGTTTGTTATCATCATTTTTATTATTTCTATTTAACGATGTACAACTCGGTTTTTATTGATCGTACAAGTACAATTTGTATATTGTTACTTTTCTTAATTAAATACGTACTTAGTTTTATCTCTCTTACTATTATTATTTATGTATATATATATATATATATATATATATATATATATATAATTTGTTTGACTATTTCTTCCATAATTGAAATTTTAATAAATTTTATTTATCTATCTAACTCTCTCTCTCCCTCTCTCTCTCTCTCTCTCTCTTTCTCTCTCGTTCCTTTTTGATTAAGTTTTCTTTTCCTTTGTTTTCTTTTCTATTTTTTTTTTTTTTTTTTTTTTTTTAAGAGGAAACCCAACGACGAACAGATATCGTTCATCCTTTAAAATAATCGAATTTCGAATTTACGAGGATAGGAAAAGGACAAGGAGGGATCGATCCATTTTTTTTTTTTCTTTCTCTCTCCGTTCCTCGTTCTGTCTCAAAATGCGAACGGGCAAATGGTCGGTCGTATCGTTCGCTCCTCGTTCTCCTTCCCTCTACCCCTCTCAATACCCACGTCTTTCACGAGGGTCTCGCCAAGGAGGAGACGTAATGCCATGAAAATTGCTCAATAAACTTAATTCGAGTATCCAAGGCGATGCCTCTATAACGATATACTAATCATATTCCAGCCCTCGTGTCTTGAAAGAAGAGAAAGAAAGAAAGAGAGAGAGAGAGAGGGAGAGAGAGAGAGAAAGAGAGCATCGTTTATGTTACGACGCGTAAAAGAGGGAACGCGACGTAACTCGACGAAGCAAATTAACGTGAGTATATGTATGTTTTTCTAATAGCCGATAATAAACGTCTTCGCAAATTGCTACTTTTAATTATGAATTGGCACTATATGACAAATGCGACGAATCATTCTATTATTGTCAGTCCAAAAAAGAAGAAAAAAAGAAGAAAACAAGAGAGACGGTTCTTCGAAATTGTAAAAAAAAAAAAAAAAAAGAAAAAAGAAAAAAAATTGATTAATCATTAATAGAAATACTTAAATCGAATTAAAGGATATATGAAATAAATTGAGAAATGATGCGTATAACTCGTTTCTAGCTTAATCATGCTTAAGTATACTGTCCATCATAATAGCCGATAATAAATGTCCTCGGAAATTGCTACTTTTAATTATCGATTAAAACAAATACGAGGAATCGTTTTGTTATTGCACAAAAAAAGAAGAACAAAAGGGAGAAAAGAGAAAAAAAAGAGAAGAAAGAAAAGTAAAAATTTTTTTTTCGATAAACATAAAATGAAATTAGATTAACTATTATATAGAAATCAGAAGGCATTCGAAATTTCTTACGATCGAATTACGTATTCATACATATTGAATAAGCCTGATGGATTAATATAACACGCGATCCGATTATTACAAGTTAATAATAATTATTATCAAAAAAAAAAAAAAGGAGAAAAAAAAAAGAAATAAATAAAACTCGCAATGAATATCGTATCGTTGAAATAAAAAAACTTTTATTATCAAAGAAAAAACTTATTATCAGAAAAAAAGAAAACATTATCATAAAAAAAAAAAAAAAAAAAAAAAAAAAAAAAAAAAAAAAAAAAGAAAAAAAAAGAATAAAATAAAACTCATCGTGAATATCATATCGTTAAAAAAAGAAATGATAAGAAATATATATATATATATATATATATATATTATATTATCAAAAACTAAGTATTATATATTCTTCATTAAACGACTGAACGAGCCGTCAAATTGCACGGCGACGTTAATGACGAAAGAAAAAGTAAAAGTAAAAGAAAAAAAAAAAAAAAAAAAAAAAAACAAAAAAAAACAAAAAGTGTAAAAGAGAGAAAACGAACGATGCTGATAGTTATCTCATTGTCAATCTAATATAATGATCGTCTTTCCTTAACTCGTGCAAAATCGTGAGTTTCGATTGAATGGTATGAATGGTGATGTCTATAAATCGGACCAATGCGAACCAATCGCGTTGTTCGTAAAGTAAAAAAGTACTTTCTCCATGCTGCGTACATACATACATACATACATACATACATACATACGTACATACATACATACATATATACATGCATACATACATAGCTACGTAAATACATACGTAGATATTTGTAGATAGTCTACGTTTATACATACGTATATAAATATATACATACATACATACATACATACATATATAGATACGTATGTACATTGATACTGTATTACATAGTGTTGGTACGTTCTAACCGGACGCGTATTATCTTTAAAGCCAGGCTCTCGCCAACGAATGAATACCTAACTTGGAGAAGATAGACGGGCCAAGTGACGAGAAAGACCGAACGAATGAAAAAAGAAATAATAAAAGGAGAACCTAAAGAAGAAGAGTAAAAAAGAGAGAGAGAGAGAGAGAGAGAGAGAGAGAGAGAGAGAGAGAGAGAGAGGAAGAGAAAAAAAAAGAAAGAAAATAGAATGGCGCGAATCAGCAGCGGCAGCAAAACTCTCGCTCTCGTCGTCTCGCCCTTTCGTTAGCCCTTTCCTTCGCCCTTTCCTTCCTTTCATCGAGGAATTGTAAGGCGGGTGGCCAACAAAAGCAGAGAGGCCAGTGCGAGACAAAAACTCTGGACCGCGGAGTCGAATGAAATACCGTTCTTCCACAGCCTCCAGGAGGACCAGTAGAGAGGACATGAGGTAGAGGAAAATGAGACGGAAGGGAGACTTTTCCATTGTCTTAACGAAATGTCGACTAATCCGTGACGAGAAAAAGAGAAAGAGAGAGAGAGAGAGAGAGTGGTACCAAAAGACCGGTCGGATAACCGATACCAAGGTCGTTTAATGATCACGAAAATGAGGACGTCGAGACGTTTGCTGAATCGAATCGAGAAATGAAATCAAAATTAATTATATATTACTATTGTAGTATCATTATATATTATTAGTAATTAATCCTTTATATTTTTCTTTTTCCCTTTTTTTTTGCTTTTCTTTCTTCTTTCCTTTTATTTTATTTATCGTCGGTATGATAATAAAAATAGGCGAAATAGAAAAGACGAAATAGAAAAATTTATTTAATGATTTAAATAAATAAATAAATAAATAAATAAATAAATAAATAAATAAATAAACAGATAATGGTTACATTCGTTATTCAATTACGTTTATCTTAAATATAAATCATAATTAATTAATGAAATTATTCGAAACGTAATTCGTATCATCGAACCAACTCATTTTATATCTATTGTCCCTATCATTATTGTATCACTTTTTTTTTTTGTTTAAGGGAATGCTTTTTGTTCGCTTTTATTATTATTATTATTATTATTATTATTATTATTATTATTATTATTATTTCCGTCAAATAATAAACATGGAACAGATCTGAAACTCTCGTTTGGATAAAAGATTCTATGCCTACGATAGAATTTGTTCGACGATGTTATCTGCACTTTCACCGAGCTACAACTGATTCTTGTATGCAGAATGATTAAATCGGTGTGTGTACGTGTATGTGTGTTTCTCTGTGTGTGTGTGTGTGTGTGAAATGGTAGGGAATTATTAAAGGATTCGAAGCGGGTCGAGGAACTCCTTATAGCATCTGAAAGCCTGATCGCAAAACCTGCAACTCGTCCTCCGAGTTGCAACGATATAATACTAGTCCAATGAAATAGCATGAGCAAACTACTCTAATCTCTTTCTCTTCGACTTTTGTTCGATTTTTACTATCAACATTTTCCTTTCCTTTGCATACTACGCTATACACATACATATATTATATGTATATACGTATTACAGGTTGAATCAAAAGTTCCTAGGGTGACCATAAAAGTTCCTAGATGAATTTAAAAATGGATTACTCTTTTTCTTTTTCTTTTTCTTCTTTCTTTTTTTTTTTTATTTTTCCGTCGAAACTTTTCAGACTAATCTTTCTTCTTCATTTTCTTCTTTTTCCTTTTTTCTTTTTCTTTCCTTTTCTTTTTTTCTTTTTTTTATCAAATCGTTAAACCACAAGGCAAAGAACTTTATTTTTTTTTTCATTTTTTGTTTTTTTTCTTTTACAGTTTTCACAATTTTTATAATTTTACAAAAACACTTTTTGATCCATTCTATATATTATATATATATATATATATATATATATATATATATATATATATATATTTTAATTCTATGATAACAAAGATTCGATACAAGCGTTTAAATTGAGATCGACGAACGATTCTCAATCGCAAACGTCTCGTCGTCTCTTCGATGAATATATTATAGATCATGATGCATTAAGACACCAACAGAGTGATTTTCTCTTTCCCTATAGTCGATAGTAAATCGACAATATAAATCTTTAACGTAGTCGAGACTCGAAACTTGTCGAGCATCGATTGTCGAACGGATAATAATTCCTGAGAGATTAATCTACCGTTCGGAAATACTACTAACCCGTCAAAATGAATAATCTATAATAATTTTGCCAATTTTCATGGCCCGTATCTTCTTTTAATTATACGTAGATATTCATCTTCCTGACGAGAATTGATTATAACGTTAAACAAAATAATCCGATGCAATTTAAACGAGTCCGTCGTCCTTTATATACGAAAAGTAACTTTCACATGCTCGACAAGGAATTGAATGGCCAATCGAGAAGAAGAAAAAAAAGGGAGGAAGAGAGAGAGAGAGAGAGAGAGAGAGAGAGAGAGAGAAAGGACAGCAAAATATGTAAATGAGAAATCATTAAATAATCTGCATTCGTTTGCTCGAACAGCGCGACAATAATTGCAAAAATGAGAATAATAATAAAAAAAAAAGCGAGGGACGAGAGAAATAAGGGGAAGGGAAGAGAGAGAGAGAGAGAGAGAGAGAGAGAGAGAGAGAGAGAGAGGGAGAGAGAGTTTCGTGCAATTACAAAAGAGGTTTAAAAAAAAAAAAAATAGGGAAGAAAAGAAAAAAAAGGGTTTGATTTTCTTCCTTTGGCAAATGAAAAATTTATGAACACGAGAGACGACGTCGAACACCGACCCGATGCTTTAGCTTTAGCTTTGTCATTCGTCGTTTTAACATATGCGATTCTCTCGTTGGATTGATGAGAAGTCCTTCTATTCCTCTCTCTCTCTCTCTCTCTCTCTCTTTTTCTTTATCTTTCTCTTTCGTCGATTCAATCACGATCATCGGCAGAGAGAATCATCGGGGAAAAAATAATTACGATCGGCCGTCTAGAAAGCTTCGGCTTGCGCTCACGCTTCAGCTAGCCTTCTACCCTCCCCCCCCCGCCCTCGCCCGCCCGCCCTATCATCGCTTTAACCCATCCCGTCTCATTCTCTATCTCTCACACTCTACACTCCCATCTTTTTCACGATCTTTCCCGTCCCTCTTACGTTATCGAACGAAACCACTTCACGTATTTGCGGTTCGTCGGCTCTGTACAAAAATTCTAGACCATCGTTATTACACCTGCTACTCTTTTTCTCCTTTATTATTATTACTTCTTGGTAACGACGAAGAGGACCTTGCTGGAGATGGAAGAGTGGGAAGAGCAGGAGGAGAAGAAGGAGAAGGAGAAGGTATAGGGCGTAGGGCGTAGAACGTAGGCGTATAGGACGAAGTCAAAGCCGAGGAGCTCTGCCTGCGTGAGAAGATCGGAGACCAACGATCGACAACAATGCTAACGATATGTCGACTCGCTTATCCGGAAACCTTATGCTGTTTCTCTCTCCTTCTCTCTCTCTCTCTCTCTCTCTCTCTATATATATATATATATATATATACATCTCTTTCTCTCTCTATGCCATGCTAAATTAAATGCGACGCGCGTGAAATTGGAATAGTTACGACACAATATACATATCTACATATCTACAGAATGTCATCTCATGTAGGCACATACATATATATGCATATATATATATATATATATATATATATATATCAGTGCAAATTATCGTGCATTTGTTTTCTTTCGAATAAACACATTCAATCCGATTACTTTTTTCCAAACTTTTATATATATATATATATTGTCGGATATTATTTGTAGGGAGTATCATATCCTATATAAAAAAAAAAAAAAAAAAAAACAAAAATAACATTTATGACAAGATCATTATCTTGATCGTACTTGTTTAATTATATTATTACTACGATTTTACGATTGAGAATAAATTGAAACGTATGTATATTTATATGCATATGCATTTATTTATTAATACTAGTTACTAGTAGGATATAGAACATCTCTTACATATCTACATAAATATAACTGTGAATTTTGTGTTAAAGAAAATACAACGTGATATTTAACATGTTCCTTCCTCAAAATCGGCTTCTAGAGATTATTAAACCATTTAAAGATCAGTATACACAAAACGTGGATGGTTTAAGGTAAGTAGGAAGGAGTTTTGCTCTATCCAGTTTTGTTCTCTCTTTTTCTCTCTCTCTCTCTCCCTCTCTCTCTCTCTCTCTCTCTCTCTTTCTCTCGAGAAAAGGAGGCTGAAGTCTATAAATAGATGGCTAAACGCAGACAGGGCAACTAACAACCAAAAAACGGCCATCGGAATGATCAGCCGAGGAATTTGGTTCGCTCTTCTTCTCCTTCTTCTCCTTCTTATTCTCCTTATCTCATCTTATTCTTCTTATTCTTCTTCTTCTACTACTACTTGTACATATACTTATGATATATGCATTATAAAGAGTATCACGAAGATAAGATAATAACAAGAGAACGGGACAATTTGCGGATTGGATTTTGTTCCAGTCCGGTGTATTCGCAAAAACGAAAAAAAGAAAAAGAAAAAGAAGAAGAAGAACAAGAAGAAAAGAAAAAGAGAAGAGAAAACAATAAAAGAAAAAGAAAGAAAAAACAAGAAGAAGAAGAAGAAGAAGAAGAAGAAACAACATCGAGAACGTCGACGCGATTACGATCAAACCGGATATCGATAAAATAGTTTTGTAAAAGGAGAAAAAGAAAAGAAAAAAAGAATAAGAATGGAAAAAGGAAGAGATAATAAAAGGATCAGAGAAAAGAGAAAGTATAATATTATATCGAGAATGATAAAAATAATAGACGTCTAACGTATGCATTCTATAATAAGTAAACCCGATGCTCGAACTTATTACAAGCGTTTCTGGGTTGCGTGTAATAAGACGTACGAATAAAGTGACTTTAAAGTAAAGTTTTTTTATGTAATAAAAAAAAAAAAAAAAGAAAAAAAAAACAAAAAAAAAAAGAAAAAAAAGAAAGAAAACGTACGTAATAGAAGGAGCCACGAATACGTATGTATATTAGTATTAATCCAATGAATATAAGAAAGTCCTTATATACCTATCTAAACTGATTATCTTTTATGTCTCATAGGAATCGTTAACGATGGAGCATCATTAGTATTAACCATGATTCGCGTAACGCATCTCTCTCTCTCTCTCTCTCTCTCTCTCTCTGTCCCCCCTTCACCCTGTTTCCCTTCCTCGATCCCCTTTCATCCTCCTATCCGTTCCCATCATCCCATTCTCGCCATTCGCAAATATACGAGTTTCGAACGATCTCGAATAGTACGTAAGAGAGAACTCGAATGAAAACGAGTTCGGTACTCTTTCTGAAGCCTCTTCTTCCTTCTTCTTTTTCTTTGCAATTTGCATTCATATCTTTCGGTCGTAAAGTGCACGTGGATGACCGAGTCGGCACCTCGCATATCTACATAACAGCCTGCCGGTGGTACGTTCTATTCTAGATTCATAACTATTAATACTAATGTCTGCTGAGACTCCGAGCCAGGAGCAGGTTCTTGGCTGGCTCGCTGACCACCAGCCTTCCACTTCTCTCTCATCAATGGCGCATTCAGACACACGCGCAAACACGGATTTATCAACGACTGGAAAAGAGAGAAACTTTCTCTCTCTCTCTCTCTCTCTCGCTCTTTCTCTTTCTGTGCGTACGCGTGGCACTCTCTCTTTATCTCTCTCTCTCTCTCTCTTTCTTTCTCTGTCTCACTTTATCTCTCTTTTTCTCTTTCGATCTTTTAGTCTATCCTCTCCTATATTTATTACATTCTTCGACCGGTATTAAAAGAGGCCCGGCAACATCCGTGACAGGTCGCTCGTGTTTCTTGTAAATCGTTCAGATCCCGACGTTTCTTCCCTCGACGCCTCCATTTTTATTACGATAAATCTCGTCCTCGTGTCGGTAGACGAGCGACGCTCGTTAATCTCGCGTCCTTTCGGACGAAATAGTCCGATGGTGCTTACAAAATACACTTCTGTAAGCGTTAACTGCCAAACTTTCCCCTTCTCTCTCTCTCTCTCTCTCTCTCTCTCCCTCTCTTGCTCTCTCTCTATTTCTCATAAACTGTATCGGCACGAGCCACAACTGGACACTGGTATAATTTTTTATTTATTACTATTTTTTCTATCTATTTATCTCTCTTTCTCTCCATAAAAACATCATTGTCACCTTTACATTCTATAATATTAAACGTTCAACTCTATCGATAATATAATATCACGGAACTATTTATTTCTATTTCTTTACGAGTCTACTCTAACATTATTCCCATGTAATTATTCGAAATATATTCATTCGTCACTCTTCTACCTCGTTGCTCGACGACGTGGAAAGACGTAAGACGTAAAACGTGACGACGTCAAACGAAAGAGAGAAAAAGAAAGAAAGAGAAAGAGAGAGAGAGAGAGAGCAGGGGATAAGGGGAAGAAGGGGGATAGAAGGAAAGGAGATGGTATTTGGAGCACGAGCCGGTATACTTGAGACGAGATGATTCATATCTCGCATTTTTCTCCTACCATAGAGAAAAAGCGAGATAGAGATAGATAGATAGATACAGAGAAAGAGAGAGAGAGAGAGAGAGAGAGAGAGAGAGAGAGAGAGAGTTTAGATATAACGATGATGTTGATGATGATGATGATGACGAGGAAAAAAAGATAGAATGAAAATGTATCTACCTCGATCGCTTTCTGATTTAAAACGATCGTCTCCTCTCTCTCTCTCTCTCTCTCTCTCTGTATCTCTCTATCTCTATACTCTATCTCTTTCTCTCGTCTACATTATCTTATCAACTTTAATTGTTTACCAAACAATAATGATAATGTTCGAAATTTGCTTTGCGACATGGGATGATTTGTCAAAAAAAAAAAAAAAAAAAAAAAAAAAAAAGAAATAACCGGGAAAAAAAAAGAAAAAGAGGAAGAGAACAAAATTGTACGTTTAATTTAAAATTGTACCTGGCGAATAGATTTCCACATTTTTTCTTTTCGATTTTTCTTTTTTTTCTGTTTTTTTTTATTTTCTTCTTCCGTCGTTGGAAGAAGAGAGAAAGAGAAAGAAAGAGAGAAAGAGAGAGAGAGAGAGAGAGAGAGAGAAACGGTGGGTCACGGCGTTAACGAGCGATACCGCGACGAATTTTTCATTATCTTCCTCCATAATCTATTTACAGAAAAGATTTAAGGCCGCTACGTGGGTCCGCTTCCGCGAGTCCGAGAAGAGACCACTGAATTCATTATTCCACGAAAAATATTAACTTTTATCTAACTTTACCGCTCTCTCTCTCTCTCTCTCTCTCACTCTCTCTCTCTCTCTCTCTCTCTCTCTCTCAAACTTTCTCTCTCTTTTTCTCATTTCTTTTTTTCTTTTCTTCCTTCCTTCCTTCCTTCTTTAGAACGTTTTTTTTATTCTTTTTATTTTTCTTTTTTTTTTTTTTCTTTTTTTTCCAACGACGAATAAATTTTCAAAAACGACAATGAAACTTATCTGATATTTATTTATACACGCGAGAAAGGGAAAATGGGAAACAATGTATTTCTTAAATCTGCAGCTATGCACGAAAGAACGATTTTATAATTCGATATGAAGTTAATATTATGTCGAAATTCGAATGAACGAACGAAATAGTGCATATATATATATATATATATATATATATATATATATATATATATACTCCTGTTAAAGTTATCTGGAGTCAATATATTTTTATAAATGTTTTTTTCTATTTTTGTCTTATCTTTTCTTTTTCTTCTTCCTTTTTTTTTTTTTTTCTCTTTTCTTAATATAAAAATGTGCTAATTTCACGCTCGACGTGTATTTTACGATATCTTTTGAAGGGCAGGGTTCGATAAACACAGAAATTATTATGGCATAAAATTAAAGAGTAGTAAGCAGGTTACGACGTATAGGATATCTCTCGAGTCCCTCCTAAGAAATATTTAATTAAATTAACCGACGTCGTTGCCACTATATTCCGAAGTAATATTTCACGGCGCGATACATGTTTCGCGGCAATGCGTCTGTACGCCTGTCGCAATTAAATTTACGCCATTCTAAGAATAAGTACTGTCCAAAATAGAGAGGAAACCAGCAAAACTCTTCTCCTCTCTCTCTCTCTCTCTTCATAGCTTTACCATTGCGCGATATTCCGCGTAGGTAAGTACGTATTCGTGAATAATGCAACGATTAAAGAGAGAGAGAGAGAGAGAGAGAGAGAGAGAGAGAGAGAGAGAGAGAGAGAGAGAGAGAGAGGAGAATCCTCGTTTATCGACGTTGTTTCTTTTGAAATACTCCTTTTTCCACATTAGCTAATGGCGATATTGAAAATAGATCTCTAACGTGAAACGACTAAGAGCATCTGCTAATTAGCAAGTTAACGTTGTCGATCGATGGTGAGATCTATTTCTGACAAAGTTAGAGACCAGCCAAGGGAGAGCCAATCGTTCTTGTTTCCGTCATATTATATCACGTGAGTAATGAAATACGCGGAGATTTTCCTCTATAGATATATTTATTATTAACATTATGATCTTTGAACCATCTCGATATATTCACGTATGTAAGTATGTATATCATTTCTATAGAAAAACAATAATTAATGACGAACGGCGTATTGTTTAATTGGTATTAATTAATTTCTTTAGAACGATCAAAAGATAAGAATCATTAATAAAGTCTATTTAATAATTCTTTCGTATTAATTTCATTCGTTCGAATAATACCAACTGTATTTATAAATTGTTGTATTAAAAAAAAAAAAAAAAAAAAAAAATAAGAATTAAAAAGAAAAAAACAAAAAAAAAAAATTAACGCCGGAAGTAAAAGTGAAAAATTAACGAACAAATCCGTACGCAACGAATGAAATGAATGAAACAATTTTTTTTCTCGATAAAAATTTCTTTCATGAACGTCGAGACGTTCGCATGACTATTCATAAACCCTCGACGATGTCATAAATAAAATGGAACGCACCTTCCTATAGAACGAAGAGAAAGAAAGAGAGAGGGAGAGAGGGGGGGGGAGGGAAGAGAAAAAGAGCTTGTTAGAGACATTCGATCAAAAACGATAAATCTTATTCGTTCGGCACGTTTGCACGCTTATCACGTTTGTAGTAGATTTACTCGTCTACTTGCTGGCAACTTTCACTGCGTATTATCAACGTCATTTTGAAAATAAGAAAAAATATTCCTCCAATAATTCAATCGAAAATTAAATTACAATTTTCGTCATTCCTTTTTTCTTTGTTTTTGTTTTTGTTCTTTTGTTTTTTTTTTTGTTTTTTTTTTTTTTTTTTTTTTGATCGAAGATCGTCAATACCAATTTACAAAAGTAAAATCGCGTTGTTTCATTTCGATTAAACGAATTCAAATATTGCGTAGATTTTCAAAATTATCCATAAATAAAAACGAAAAAAAGAAATAAAAAAAATGAACGAAAAAAGAAATGAAAGTATTAATTTCAATCAAAAATTCTAAGAAAAAGTATATACTCAATTCTTTTTCAAATCGTCGTCGTTCGATTGACAAATAATGCAAAAGCTTAATTGGCGAAAGAAAAGTTGCAATGAAATCGACATGCTCTTATTAAAATAAAGAAAATAATTTTGTGCTCGTAAGAAAAAAAAAAAAAAAAAAAGAAATAAGAATAAAAAGGAAAAAGAAAAAGAGAAAGATGAAAAAGAGAAAGGGAGAGAGAAACTAGAAGAAATACTTTCTCAAAAATAAAAATGAAAGACAGAATGAGAAAAGGAAAGATAAAAGATCATAACTGAGAAGAAAACGTTTGGGAAAGATCAAAGAGAAAGGATCGAAACGATCGAGAATGAGAAAG
>NC_060959.1:9068906-9081406 GCF_910589235.1 Vespa crabro
CGTCGGCAAACTGATAAGAACACTCGCGTTATGCGAAATATAAAGCGAATTGCGCGCGTGGGGTATCGAAAATACATGCTCGACTCGTTGGTTACAGTCTTATCTTAAATTCACTGATCATTTCTAACGCCATATCGTTGTTTCTCTTTTTCTCTTTTCTTCTTCTTTTTTTTTTTTTTTGTTTTTACGTCCAAGCCCTCCCCCTAATCCCCTCCCTATCCCCTACCCACCCTACCCCCTACCCCTTTTTCCTTTTATTTTTCTTTTTACTGTCGTTCGTTGTTGTTGGTTCAATACGTTCCCACGTATGAGAAAAGTTAAAGCCCGTAAGTTAAGTTAAGTACTTACCTACCTGTCTCTGACAAAACTCCTGACGTAGTAATATATAAGTTATAGTATATAAGTACATAGCCAAAGGGTATATTCATAATAGATATATCGATCTATTCCTGACTATTTTTCTATATCATTCACCGTAATACTGGAAATATGACGGACGTTTTACGACTGACGTCATACGTTCATACTATATCACAGACTTTATTATATCTCTCTTGTATGTATTTACGCTTCGATAAGGACACAAACAGAAGAAAACGAGAGAGATAGATAGAGAGAGAGAGAGAGAGAGAGAGGGAGAGAGAGAGAGAGAGAGGGAGAGAGAGAGAGAGAGAACGTCGTATCTGAAGTTGGAAATTCGTCTAATGCCTTAAAGGATCATTATAAATATTCGATCAATATGATCATATCGACATGATATTCGATATTAATCTTTTTACAAATGAAATTAATTAATATATACGTTAAAATGATTCGCTAAGTGCTACGAGATTAATTATATATTTTTTTTTTCCTCTTTTTCTTCGTTTTTCTTTTTTTTTTTTTTTTCTTTCCTTTTTTGCTCGATTATTATTCGTAAACGTGAGATTACAAAAAAAAAAAAAAAAGAAGAAAGAATAAAATTCCTTTAGAAATAAATTTGTGAAAATAATATTTTCGGAAATCTATAAATGTACAATGTATGAAATTTAAAAGAAAAAAAGGAAAAGAAATTGTATCGTGGTTTCCAGAGATAAGTTGTTGGTCTACTCCGGTTTCGATTGGAATCGAGCACGAGACTGATAAGATTGTTTAGGCGACGTCTTTTTCTTTCACTTCTTCTTCTTCTTCTTCCTCTTCTTCCTCCTTCTCATCCTCCTCCTCTTCTTCTCTTTCTCTTTTGACTATTATTTTTTAAAGACGTTATCGTTCGTCTGAATCAGTATTGGTAAAGCAGTTAAAACGAATTGTTTTAGGTAGCTTCTCATGTCGACGACTACTCATCTTTCTTTCTCTCTCTCTCTCTCTCTCTCTCTCTCTTTTAATAAATTAAAGAGATGTGAAATAATTTACGAATTATTTCGTCAGAAAGACACACAAGATTTACATCGTCTTAGTCCCCGAAGAAAATCGAATTTATTCTACAGCGTTTCTCTTTGTCGTATTATCGTACGTAACTAACTCGTGAAATGTTTGTTGAATCGACTGAAATTAAACGCGCTTGCCTCGTCTTACTCTCTGAAGTAAGAGAAAAGAATCGCGTTAACGTCAATGAAAAGAAACCATGAGAAGTAAGTTTCAAAGTTTCTTCTACGATGAAAAATTATAATAATTTTTAAGATTATATATATATATATATATGTATGTATGTATGTATATATGTACATGTATCTGTGTACGTATGTATTTCACACGTTATTTTTACTGCATTTAATTGCAAAGAAAATTAATTACATACGTGTGTTCAAAAAGAAACAAAAAAAAAAAAAAAAAAAAGAAAAAAACAAAAAAGAAGAGAAAAAAGGAAAAACAGAAAAATAAAAGATTAAAAAATTATTTGTTCCCAATATGTTTTTTTTCTTTCTATCGACTCGCTAATTCAACCAAAGCTATCTGCATGCCTTCTGTATTCGTATATATCCGTAATTATATCTTTTAATTCAAATATTATTGCGTACGTATCTCAAGGGATATATATATATATATATATATATATATATATATTATCACTGTCTAAACATAAATTATAATTATAGTAATTATCACTTGAAATACAAAATTAAGAATATTAAGAATGCAAATGATTTAATTCAAGATGTCTTAGTATAATTAAAAGAATTACGATTAAAAGAAACTGTGAAAGAAAAAGAGAGGAAGAGAGAGAGAGAGAGAGAGAGAGAGAGGGAGGGAAAGAGGGAGAGAGATAATCCGAAGAAGCCGTTATTATCACTGTTCGTTCTAAAGCACTATTTTCATGTCAGTTTATCGTACCGCAATACATATACGCAGATAAAAACACATACGCAGAGAACACGTCTCGATCACGATATCGTTAGATTTCCGGCTCGATCTA
This sequence comes from Vespa crabro, assembly GCF_910589235.1. Classification (NCBI taxonomy): domain Eukaryota; kingdom Metazoa; phylum Arthropoda; class Insecta; order Hymenoptera; family Vespidae; genus Vespa; species Vespa crabro. The sequence continues at coordinate 9,071,299 of NC_060959.1, forward strand.
ACGAGAATCGGGTATCGTTGAGAAAGGATAAAAAGAAATGAGAAAGAGAGATAGAAAAAGACAGACAGAGAGAGAGAAAGAGAGAGAGAGAGAGAGAGAGAGAGAGAGAAACTAGACAGAGCCTTCGAGCAAAACTCAGACGAGTCCGGAATCTCGATTGGGGAAGGATGAACGCTTGACGATTATCACCAGGAAAATAAAACGAAGTTAGAAAAGTTAGAGATCACGTCTCGCAATATATAGAGATATACTTTATATATATATATATATATATATATGAATGATAATATAACGAGAAAGTCATGTAAAACTATACCTACGTACATACAAATCGTGGATTGGTGGAACGATGAAAACGTAACAGGGAGAAGGACAGAGAGAAATGCAGGCAGGTGACGTTGGCATGTACACGATCGACATGTACACACATACACGCGTCATACAAGTCCAACGTAGAGAGGGTATGCACACAGTGTGAATGAGAGAGAGAGAGAGAGAGAGAGGGAGAGAGAGAGAGAAAGAGAGAGAGAGGCGTACCAGGCTACGGATCCCCCTTTATATTCCTCGTCCTTCACGCGCGAGCTTTCGTCGCGATCCCCGTTGTGTACGAATTCGCGTAGTAATTGATTCATGATAGAACCGCGGATTCAAACACGGTCGGGGCTACGGGTTTGATATACCATGTAGCACTCTCTCCCTACCACCCACATTTCCACCTCTCTCTCTCTCTCTCTCTCTTTATCACACACCCCCTCTCTCTCTATCTCACTCTCTCTCTTTATCACACACACACACACACTCTCTCTCTCTTCCTCTTTCCCCTTTGCATCGATGTATGTATGTGCATACGTGCGGCCTGCAGCGTCTCTCTATTATGTCACTGACGTTGCAACGAGGTGCATCAGGAAGCGCGACCAATGCGGAACGAGTGGATAATGATCGACTGTATTTTTATCGGAGGCGTCGAACGATTCCCGGCCGCGTTGACGAGCACCCACGGAATAACCTTCGTAGTTTCGAAGTGACCCATTAAACTGATTCTACGGATACGCGTATATTTCGCTTACCTATATAACGGTTATACACATATAACGTTACTTTAAGTATTATACGCGTATGTGAATACGCGTGCGATACTCATCCTATCTACGGCTACCTACATGCATATATAAATGACTCATGTTTGTCCTACGTTGAAAATGATTACGTTTATTTTAAAGTATTCGGTTCTTTTTGTCTTTCTTTCTTTTTTTTTTTTTTTTTTAATCTCTCCACTCTCGCAAAAAAACGATTTCGTAAAAATAAATAAGATATACCCAAACGTTATCTTATCGATCGATTTGTTTGTTTGTAGTTTTTTCTTCCTTCCCTTCTTTCTTCTTTCTTCTTTCTCCATTTTTTTTTTTTTCCATCCAAACAAAAATTTATTAACATCAATCGCCAAATACATTTTGACGCGATACATATTACGCGCATACATACATACATATATACATACATACATATATACGTACATATATACGTACAGGCTAATGTTTGCGAACGATGTGTTTACGCGTGTATAATACGATAGTGCTCTGAAGATGTTTTCTTTTTTTTCTTTTTTTTTTTACTTTTCTCTTTTTTCTTTCTTTTTCTTTCCTTCGTGCGATTTGTAAAAAGAACAACAACAAAAAATAAAAAAGACAAACACGATACCGTGTGTACGAGACCATAGTCTTTTGGATCCTTTCGATTTCTTAGAAAACGGAAAAAGAAGAAAAAAAAAAATAGAAGAAGAAGAAACGAAAAAAAAAAAAAAAAGAAAAAAGAACATACGAATATAATTCGAAATGAACGTAGGGATGAACGAGTAGAAGACGTTCCTAGATAAATTTGTGAAAAAGCCAATGCGAGAGTGGGAGAAGGGTATCGAGAAATCAAACACGGACCTTTTTAATACTCCGTCGCTTCCAATGTCTGGCCATCCTTCTATAGAGGATCTCTCTTTCTCTCTCTCTCTCACTCTCTCTCTCTCTCTCTCTTTCTCTTTCTATCTCTCCTTTTCTCCCTTTTCCTATTATAACACGAGGCGCATTGCAAACGAGGTGCATCAGGAAACGCGACCAATGCAGAACGACGAGTGGATAATGATCGACTTTTTTTTTAAGCCCATCCACCCAACCCCGCCCCACCCCCCGCCCCGTGCACACGTAGAGATCGTTCCGCCGACAAAGTCACGGCGAATCCTTTTCTCGACGTCCCGTAGGGAACGTGAAACGCGCTTTGTGCGTCGCGATTCCGCATTTCGTTCTCCAAGAGCACAATGCTGCTGCCGACAAGAGAGAGAGAGAGAGAGAGAGAGAGAAAGAAAGAGAGAGAAAGAGAAAGAGAAAGAGAAAGAGCATACATGGTCTTCTTTTTACACTGAAAGAAAATCCGCGATTTCGTATAATATTACATCATCAGCTAGATGCTGGCAGTCCGGTACGGAAAATCTGCGCCACCGTACCCGTTAATACAAAAAGTGGAAGAAGAAAAAAGGAAAAAAATAAAAAAAAAAGAAACGTAAAGAGGAAGGAACGCAGAGAGAGAGAGAGAGAGAGAGAGAGAGAGAGAGAGAGAGAGAGAAAGAAATATAGGGAAAGAGAAAGAGAGAGAGAGAAAATTTGTGGGTGGGAGAGGAGTAAGGGGAGGGGGGTTAAAATGGCCGGGGCCCTTTTGTCCGCGTATCGCCAACGAAGAACAACAGACGGGAATGCGGTTTGTTAGCTCGACGGAGTAATAACGCACAGAGAATTCCGATAGTCCTCGGAAAATTGAATCCTAGTTGGCCGTGTAACGAAGGAAAGGGAACCTCCACCCTTCCCCTCCTCCTTCTCCAGCCGAATTAGCGTTACACCCTATCGTCCTTTTGGCATAACTTTTTCTTTTTCTTTTTTCTTTTTTTTTTTGTTACTCGATATGGGAACGTACGTACTTACTTGCGTATTAATATATGCATACATCCATGCATGTACATATGTATATATGCATGTATGAGTGTATGTATGTATGTGTGTGTGTATGTAATGTTAGAGGTAACGATACACGTTAACGTAACGAAAACGATTGTTTCTTTCTCTTTCTTTTTTTTCTTTTCATTTCGTTTTCTTCTTTTCGTCCCCTTTTTCTTTTTTCTTTTTTTTTCTTTTCCTCTTTTTTTTTCGTTCCATTTGCTCGAAGAAAAGACGAGACGAAGTCTCGGGAGAGTCAAGGAATCGAACGAAAGCGAGACGATGATGATTCGATGATAATAATTGTGCTAAGCTACGACTGTAATCTGAGCGTCTTTATTTCCGTATGACGACGATAACAAAGATGATGATGTTGACGATGACGACGACGACGACGACGACGACGACGACGAGAAGGAGGAGGATGACACGTCGGGGGCAACAACGGGTCGAGTGAGCTTTGACAGCTGAAACGCGATTAATTTAATCCAATGACGTGACGATGCGCGACATTGTCATCGGCGAAATTTAAAGCTCGAAAATGGGACTGGCACGAGCCCGTGAAAGAAAATATAACTTATAGCGCTAGGCTTTGTTTGATTTCAAAAAGAAAAAAAAAGAAAAAAAGGAAGAACGAAAGAAAAAACAAACAAAAAAAAAAAAAAAGAAAGAAGAGAAAAAAGAGGAAAAATAATAACAATAAAAATATCAATTTATATCGCAATAAAAAATAATAAAATAATAATAATAATAATAATAATAATAATAATAATAATAATAATAATCGTAGTATTTCTGCATTGCAAAAACATATGCGATGGAATAATAAATTTTTTATCTGAAAAAGAAAAAAAAAACAAATAAACAAACAAAAATATACTTTTTTCCCCTCTCTCTCTCTCTCTCTCTCTCTCTCTCTCTCTCTCACTCTCTCACTCTCTCTCCCTCTCGTTTGTTTCTGTTTCGTTTCGTTTCGCTTTATTTTCCCTTCCACTTAATGACAATCGAGAACTAAAACTACAATATATAACACTAGAGGAATTCTCACGGAATAGAATGGAGGAGTACCAAAAGCCAAGTGATTTTCGACACAAATCCGATACGCACACCGAATATCGCGACATTCATTTGTTAGAAGAGAAAGAGAGAGAGAGAGAGACAGAGAGACAGAGAGAGAGAGAGAGAGAGAGAGAAAGAGAGTTAGGATGTTCCAGTCGCGATGAGAGTATCCATTATCAGGTTATAACGAGTATGACATAGTAGGAACGGTTGGTGCATCGCGATCGCTCGATGATAATTTAATGCAACGACGAGTCGGTGCGCAAATGAACGTCCGGCCATCTCTCTCTTTCTCTCTCTCTCTCTCTCTCTCTCTCTCTCTCTTTCTCTCTATCTATCATCTATCTCTATTTATCAATACATATATACATATATATATATATATATATATATATATATTTCTCTTTCCCTCCGTAGTTCTCGTGAATTCGTGTTAACTCGACTCAACGGGGATGGAGAACCCGAACTAGGTGCAGCACGTTTAACGCGGGAGCCACCGGTCATCGAATCGGCAAATCATCGAATCATCCGCGGCACTCGACAACGTAACAAGTCAACAGGCGGTCGTTATGTATATTGACGTATACTTGGCCGCGGTTACGGCGTCGATGCTTGTTTCTATTGACAAATACCCGTCATCGTCATCATCATAGTTATCATTATCGTCATCGTCATCGTACTCATCCTACTAGTCGTCGTATAGTCGTCCCAATCGTCGAAACTATGACGCATTGCCGATTAATCCCGTCCATGGGATTATATCAATGATCATCGAATTATAACGATGTGACCATATGTTTTTCTTTTCCTTTTTCCTCTTCTTCATCCTCTTCTTCTTCTTCTTTAGTTTTTCTTTTTCCTTTTTTTCCCCTCTCTTTTCTTTTTCATCCTTCTTCCTCGTTTTCATCTTCTTATCGTACTCGAACGAAAATAAAATTTCTATCATTAAGATATTTTTCATATCCTTATACGAATCATTCTTCTTATCTCTCGGCGAATTTTTAATTACTATCTATCTTTTTAATTAAAATCGAACGATATTTTTTTCCCTTCTATATCCTGTCACCCCGTAACACCGCCATCACCACCAACCTCCTCTCATCCCCGCCCCCCCCCCCTCTCCCATTCCTATCATATAAAAATCATTCCACAAAGGGAGAACATTGTTATTTTTAACACGCGAAGAATTTGCCAACGATACTCGAACGGAATGATGAAAGAAAGATCGGGGCTCGTACACGTGAAAAAGGGGTTGTAAGAAAAAAAGAAAGAAAATGAAAAGAGAGAGAGAAAGAGAGAGAGAGAGAGAGAGAGAGAGAAAAGAAGAAAAAGGAAAAAAAAAATAACGCAATAGAAAATCGAAAGTAGTTTAGTTGACATTGTCACGAATATATATTATTCATATACGGGGTGTTATAAAATATCTTGCAGGAGATAATCCGTTGTTATTATGTCACTTTGTCAATGACAGAATAAATTGAAAAAACGATGCGATACGTAACAATACGTAATTATCGACGATAGGAACGTTCCTGTCTATTCTCCCTTCTTTATCGAACAAAAACAACTTACTTGTCTATTTAAATCTATCCAAGCCAATGGATCGTGTCAATTAATCGCACAGTCCAAATCTTTCGAGTAAATACACGAACAATCGTATAATAATTATTATACGATTGATTATGGCGCATCGACTTGAGAAAGATAAGAGAGGAGGAATACGAAAGAAAGAAAGAAAGAAAGAAAGAAAGAAAGAAAGAAAGAAAGGAAGGAGAAAGAAAAATTAAAATAAAATCAGGTCGAATGCACATCGTAACTCGCATGTGAGTTAATTATATCCAATGAATATTTCTCTTGACGCCCTATGTATGAGAAAAATAAAAAGAAAAAGAAAGAGAGAAAAGAAAAGGGAACAAAAAACAAAAAGAAAAAATAAAAGAGAAAAACGAATAAAAGAAAAGAAAAAAAAAAAAAAAAGAAAAAAAAAGCACCTCTGATGGTTGCTTACGAAATGGCCACGAACGGTTGGTTATATGCATGGTAGCTGTTATGCGATCGCTCATAGATCGCGAAAGTGCCGAGAGAAGGCAGTCACGATACACGGTATGTATTGTATGCATGCATGCATGTACCTACTGTACGTACTGTATGTATGCATGTATGCATGTATGTATGTATGTATGTATGTATATATATCGTGCAGTACGACGACGACCGAGCCAATATCTCGAAACACAAAAGGGCAACGCGGTAGAGAGCGTCGAAACAAATGAGGCGCCTATGCGTGACAGCCCTTATTGCCGCGCGACGGCACTGAGTCCGTGTCGCGAGCCGCTCCTATGCTTTCCACGCTGCCGATAATAACCAGTTATTGTTCGTTACATACGTATTTGCATGTTTCTCTTGTGTATATATACACATATATATATATATATATATATATATATATATATATATATGCAACTAGTACTTATATGTATATATAATATATTTTTTTATATTATACGTATATATATAATATTATATATATATATATATATATATATATATATATATATATGTATGTATGAATGTAATACGTGATCGCGAGAACAGTGATGAAAGTTAAGCGACCAACAATTTCTTTATTATTTTCGTCCTCGCGTGTCCTTTTCCATCGTATTAGAAAATTTATCCGTGTTAATGATAATTTCATCGTAATTTTATAATTATCTTTCTTTAATGCGAACGCTCTCAATGAGAAATCTATTAACATTTGTATGTCGTTAATATCTATTTATCGTTCATATTGATATTATTCATCGAGAAAATAATTAGGAGATATATTTATGAAAAGAAATTAATTGACACGTACTCCTCTACGTATTTCTCTTTTTTGCTTTCTAATTTTTTACCACATTTTATATATATATATATATATATATATATATATGTATATATATATAGGATAGAAGAAGAATATGTTTCCGTCCATTTCTTAAAATATCTCGCAGGATTTAATTAAATATTCCATAAACTTTCGTTTCTTTTCTTACATTCTTTTTACTTACTTTTTTCTTGTTCTTTTCTTTTTTCTTTTCCTTTGTGTTTTTTTTTTTTCTTTTTTCCCCTCCCCCCTTCTAATTTTAATAATAAATGAATTTATAATAAAGAAATCCCGTATAAAGGGCACAGCATGTCGAAACAAAGATCACTTTCTGAAATCATCTTAATTCGTCCCGGTATATCTGAAATTCGTGTAAAATCATGATGTAATTTATTAACAGCGTTAACGTAGCACCGACGGCTGACTGAGGACGACTTTCCTTTGGGGAAAGAAGATTCATCGAGTTCGTTCGTTCCTAGAATATAACGCGTCCTGGGTACCGATTAATTATCGGTGTTATGGATGATAATTAACAAGAGAAAAGGAAAAAGAAAAACAGAAAAGAAATCCAACGAAAGAGAAAGAGAAAGAGTGAGAGAGAGAGAGAGAGAGAGAGAGAGAGAGAGAGAGGGAAAAGAAAGAAACAGGAAAATTAGAAGGACAGTCACGCTTGTCGTTTGTCGAGTCCACCTCTCAGATTATGCTTTGGCCTGGCGAATCCTAGCTGGCGGCAAATCACTCTTCTAACATTATCGTTGTGATATAGTGACAGTAGTAGCGGAGTGGCGGTCGGTGTATTTCACAAGAAGAAAATGCCGTCGGTGAGCGGCGGCAAAAGAGGAAAAATAAAGGACGACGGAATTGTGGTCGGTAAGGTGGGTGCAGGGGAGTGGGAGGGGTGGGGAGGGGAGGAGTGAGAAAGGAAAGAAAAGACGAGAAAGAGAAGAGATGAGAAGAAGAGAAAAAAATGAAAACGAGAAATAGAGAAAGAGAAAGGCAGAGAGAGAGAGAGAAAGAGAGAGAGAGAGATGAAAGATTCGCGTCGCAAACCCGGGACATGAATAAGCCAACGGGCAAAGGTGTGGTTCCCAGGCGTTCGCGGTAGGAAATCGCTCACCGGAGAAGAAAGATGGAGAACAGAAGGTAGGAGAGCGAACCAAGACGTGATTAATATAAAAGTGGGCGGAGCCAGGCTTGGCCGGAAGTGGCCGAAGAGGGATGCTGTGCTGTGCGCCAAGCAAGCGCGAGAAAACGGGGGTTTCACTTCGCGCAAGTGTGGTTGGTCTCCTCTTTAACGTTTGCGTGTATGCGACGCGTCTTCTCTCTTTCTCTCTCTCTCTCTCTCTCTCTCTCTCTCTCTCTCTCTCTCTCTCTACACACACACACATATATATATATATATATACACGTTCTCTATGCATTTACTTCCGTCTACAACGTAGACCGCATGTGCGTGCACCCACGTACATCTCGGCAAGGAGCGCCTCGGTGGGGATGATGGAAGAAATACGACGAGACACCCCCTACCTACCCCTAACTTCCGTATCTCGCGATGCTCGCCCCTTCTCATGACCGTCGTTCTCAAAAAAAAAAAAAAGAAGAAGAAAAAAAATCATCAAGAAGAAGAAAGAAAGAGAAAAAAAAAGAAAGGAAAAGGGAAAAATATCCCAGACAATAGATTTGATCGATAATTGGAATGATTTTGAAGAAAATTTGGAAGAGGCAGATTAAAATAAGAGAGAAAAGAAAAGAAAAAGAAGAGGAAGAGAGAGAGAGAGAGAGAGAGAGAGAGAGAAATAAAGAAAAAGATCTCGCGATCGTGAAATCGAACGTTGTTCACGACGAAGTCTGTTGCAATAATGGCTTTGGAAATTTTCGCTGATATCGTTTTAAAATGTCGACAGAGAAAATGTCGCAGATGGCTGCTGCAACGTCGGCAACGAGGAAGAAGCTTGAAAGCTGCCGGTGGAGGAAGAAAAGGAAGAAGAAGTAAAAGAAGAAGAAGAAGAAGAAGAAGAAGAAGTAATAATAGTAATAGTAGTAGTAGTAGTAATAGTAGTAGTAGTAGTAATAGTAGTAGTAGTAGAAGAGGGATACCCCGATTGGAGAATATGGGATCGAAAGGAACCAGCAGGACCAGCAGCCTTTTCGGAGACTAGAGGGGTGTAAGGGTTGACGCGTCCAGGGGGGGGTGGTCAACCCCACCCGCTTCTTTAACGCCCCCAAGTAGGATAGGACCGCCTCCGTCTCCGCGTTCGTTCCACCTACTACAATCCGGGACTCCTGCAGTCTCCTACCACCTACGCCATCCTAAGACCTACACCCTTCACCCCTTCTCTCATCCCGCACCCCGTCCCTCTTTCTTCCCGTCTACGGGCACTAACCCGGACCAACCACTCCCCTCCCTTTCTTCGACGACGCTGAGCTCTATCTTTTCGATAAGACAAAAAAAAAGAGAAAAAGAAAAAAAGTACAAAACAAAGAAGAAGAAATTGTTTCGGTAATATTGATCTGATAATGATCGATACGTCGAATTTAATTGTTGGAATTATTAGAGAGAAAGAAAGAAAGAAAGAGAGAGAGAGAGAGAGAGAGAGAGAAAGAAAGAAAGAAAGAAAGGAAAAAGTTTTTCGCGATACAATATAAACGATAATGAAATAGAGTGGAAGCACTTTGTATGAACGAGATCAAAAGTAAAATGATTCCAAGTAAATCGAGGGAAGAGAAGGCAAATACGTGAAACGTTACGATGAATCACGTTAGCATTAGATAATTAGCAAACTCCAGTCGACGTCACGGGTCTATACGGGTTACTCCTGCCAAGTATTATTTTTAGTAAAAATGTGTATACTGTTTCTGCACACTCTAAAGTCGTGGTACGTATTTAGTTACACGAACATAGTTAATCTTGGAACGGCGTAGCGAGATTTATTTCGGAGACTATTCTACTCGTCCGGTACGGCTATTCGTCTTGTCGGAATCGTTAAGTTGTCATTTCCACGAATTTCCCCGATGTTAGGGCAAATAGAATAGTAGAGAGTGAGAAGGTGAATTGACTTTAGAGGACTTTAGAAGAATGTTCTATTAGGAAGAGGATGAAAGAAGGAAGAAATAAATAAAAAGATATAAAAGGGGATAAAAATTATTTGAGAATTTATCATCGGGCAACATTTCTCTCTCTCTCTCTCTCTCTCTCTCTCTCTCTCTC